>NC_053393.1:565121110-565208188 GCF_905171765.1 Bufo bufo
GGAGGCCTTGTGATAGAAGCCAGCCTATTACAGGAAGGTTTATAACTCATGGAGGTCCGACAGAGGTTTGGAGGGCCTTGTGATAATCGCCAGCCTATTACAGGAAGGTTTTATAACTCATGGAGTCCGACATAGGGTTGGAGGGCCTTGTGATAGAAGCCAGCCTATTACAGGAAGGTTTATAAGTCATGGAGTCTGGCAGAGGGTTGGAGGGCCTTGTGATAGAAGCCAGCCTATTACAGGAAGGTTTATAAGTCATGGAGTCCCAGGAGGGTTGGAGGGCCTTGTATAGAAGCCAGCCTAATACAGGAAGGTTTATAAGTCATGGACTCCAGCAGAGGGTTGGGAGGTCCTTGTAGATAGAAGCCAGCCTATTACAGGAAGGTTTCTAAGCTCATGGAGTCGACAGAGGGTTGGAGGGCCTTGTGATAGAAGCCAGCCTATTACAGGAAGGTTTATAAGTCAGTAGTCCGGCAGGGGTTGGGGGCCTTGTGATATAAACCTTCCTGTAATTGACTGGCTTCTAAGTCATGGATCCAGCAAGGGTTGGAGGGCCTTGTGATAGAAGCCAGCCTATTACAGGAAGGTTTATAAGTCATGGAGTCCAGCAGAGGGTTGGAGGCCTTGTGATAGAAGCCAGCCTATTACAGGAAGGTTTATAAGTCATGGAGTCCGACTGAGGGTTGGAGGTCATTGTGATAGAAGCCAGCTATTACAGGAAGGTTTATAAGTCATGGAGTCCAGCAGAGGGTTGGAGGGCCTTGTGATATAAGCCAGCCTTTAACAGGAAGGTTTATAAGTCATGGAGTCCGGCAGAGGGTTGGAGGGCCTTGTGATATAAACCTTCCTGTAATAGACTGGCTTCTAAGTAATGGAGTCCAGCAGAGGGTTGGAGGGCCTTGTGATAGAAGCCAGCTATTACAGGAAGGTTTATAAGTCTGGAGTCCGACTGAGGGTTGGAGGTCATTGTGATAGAAGCCAGCCTATTACAGGAAGGTTTATAAGTCATGGAGTCCAGCAGAGGGTTGGAGGGCCTTGTGATAGAAGCCAGCCTATTACAGGAAGGTTTATAAGTCATGGAGTCCGGCAGAGGGTTGGAGGGCCTTGTGATATAAACCTTCCTGTAATAGACTGGCTTCTAAGTAATGGAGTCCAGCAGAGGGTTGGAGGGCCTTGTGATAGAAGCCAGCCTATTACAGGGAGGTTTATAAGTCATGGAGTCCAGCAGAAGGTTGGAGGGCCTTGTGAATAGAAGCCAGCCTATTACAGGAAGGTTTATAAGTCATGGACTCCAGCAGAGGGTTGGAGGGCCTTGTGATAGAAGCCAGCCTATTACAGGAAGGTTTATAACTCATGGAGTCCTACAGAGGGTTGGAGGGCCTTGCATAGAAGCCAGTCTATTACAGGAAGGTTTATAAGTCATGGAGTCCGGCAGAGGGTTGGAGGGCCTTGTGATAGAAGCCAGCCGATTACAGGAAGGTTTATAAGTCATGGAGTCCAGCAGATGGGTTGGAGGGCCTTGTGATAGAAGCCAGCCTATGACAGGGAGGTTTATAAGTCATGGAGTCCAGCAGAAGGTTGGAGGGCCTTGTGATAGAAGCCAGCCTATTACAGGAAGGTTTATAAGTCATGGAGTCCAGCAGAGGGTTGGAGGGCCTTGTGATAGAAGCCAGCCTATTATAGGAAGGTTTATAACTCATGGAGTTCGACAGAGGGTTGGAGGGCCTTGTGATAGAAGCCAGCCTATTATAGGAAGGTTTATAAGTCATGGAGTCCGGCAGAGGGTTGGAGGGCCTTGTGATAGAAGCCAGCCCTATTACAGGAAGGTTTATAAGTCATGGAGTCTGGCAGAGGGTTGGAGGACCTTGTGATAGAAGCCAGCCTATTACAGGAAGGTTTATACGTCATGGAGTCCAGCAGAGGGTTGGAGGGCCTTGTGATAGAAGCCAGCCTATTACAGGAAGGTTTATAGGACATGGAGTCCGGCAGAGGGTCGGAGGGCCTTGTGATAGAAGCAAGCCTATTACAGGAAGGTTTATAAGTCATGGAGTCCGGCAGAGGGTTGGAGGGCCTTGTGATAGAAGCCAGCCTATTACAGAAGGTTTATAAGTCATGGAGTCCAGCAGAGGGTTGGAGGGCCTTGTGATAGAAGCCAGCTTATTACAGTAAGGTTTATAGGACATGGAGTCCGGCAGAGGGTTGGAGGGCCTTGTGATAGAAGCCAGCCTATTACAGGAAGGTTTATATGTCATTGAGTCCAGCAGAGGGTTGGAGGGCCTTGTGATAGAAGCCAGCCTATTACAGGAAGGTTTATAAGTCATGACGTCCGGCAGAGGGTTGGAGGGCCTTGTGATAGAAGCCAGCCTATTACAGGAAGGTTTATAAGTCATGGAGTCCAGCAGAGGGTTGGAGGGCCTTGTGATAGAAGCCAGCCTATTACAGGAAGTTTATAAGTCATGGAGTCCGACTGAGGGTTGGAGGTCATTGTGATAGAAGCCCTATTACAGGAAGGTTTATAAGTCATGGACTCCAGCAGAGGGTTGGAGGGCCTTGTAATAGAAGCCAGCCTATTATAGGAAGGTTTATAAGTCATGGAGTCCAGCAGGGGGTTGGAGGGCCTTGTGATAGAAGCCAGCCTATTACTGGAAGGTATATGGAGTCCTAAGTTCTTCAGATCAGGTCCTCGCTCCTTTTTCTCATAGTTTGTAAGCTTTTGTGATGAAGGTCCTCAGTTCTCTTGTGTCTACTCTTTGTTCACATAGATTGTAAGCTTTTTTGATTGGGTTCTAACTCTTCTATTTCCTCATACATTGTAAGCTCTTGAGATCAGGTCCTCACTTCTCTTGTGTCTTCTCTATTTCCTCATAGATTGTAAGCTCTTGTGATCAGGGTCCCTACTTCTCTTGTGTCTTTTCTATCTCCTCATAGATTGTAAGCTCTTGTGATCAGTGTCCTCACTCCTCTTATGTCTCCTCTATCTCTTCATAGATTGTAAGCTCTTGTGATCAGGTCCCTCACTCCTCTTGTGTCTCCTCTATTTCTTCATAGATTGTAAGCTCTTGTGATCAGGTCCTCACTCCTCTTGTGTCTCCTATCTCCTCATAGATTGTAAGCTCTTGTGATCAGGTCCTCACTCCTCTTGTGTCTCCTCTATCTCCTCATAGATTGTAAGCTCTTGTGATCAGGTCTCCACTTCTCTTGTGTCTCCTCTATCTCCTCATAGATTGTAAGCTCTTGTGATCAGGCTCCTCACTCCTCTTGTGTCTCCTCTATCTCCTCATAGATTGTAAGCTCTTGTGATCAGGGTCCTCACTTCTCTTGTGTCTCCTCTATCTCATCATAGATTGTAAGCTCTTGTGATCAGGTCCTCACTCCTCTTGTGTCTCCTCTATCTCCTCATAGATTGTAAGCTCTTGTGATCAGGTCCTCACTCCTCTTGTGTCTCCTCTATCTCCTCATAGATTGTAAGCTCTTGTGATCAGGTCTCCACTTCTCTTGTGTCTCCTCTATCTCCTCATAGATTGTAAGCTCTTGTGATCAGGCTCCTCACTCCTGTTGTGTCTCCTCTATCTCATCATAGATTGTAAGCTCTTGTGATCAGGTCCTCACTCCTCTTGTGTCTCCTCTATCTCCTCATAGATTGTAAGCTCTTGTGATCAGGTCCTCACTCCTCTTGTGTCTCCTCATAGATTGTAAGCTCCTGGGATCAGGTCCTCACTTCTCTTGTGTCTCCTCTATCTCCTCATAGATTGTAAGCTCTTGTGATCAGGCTCCTCACTCTTCTTGTGTCTCCTCATAGATTGTAAGCTCTTGTGATCAGGTCCCCACTTCTCTTATGTCTCCTCTATCTCCTCATAGATTGTAAGCTCCTGGGATCAGGTCCTCACTCTTCTTGTGTCTCCTCATAGATTGTAAGCTCCTGTGATCAGGGTCCCCACTTCTCCTCTATCTCCTCATAGATTGTAAGCTCCTGTGGTCAGACCCTCATACCTCTACACATGACATGACAGCGCTTAGTCACAGATCTATTTATTGGCTACCTCTTGTGTTAATACTTCTAGCCTCTACAGTGATTGCCCTTCTATCGCAGATATGACATACAGAGACATACACAACACTGTAAGATGTGATTGTCACAATACATTGTAAAGAACCCTCCCACTTGGTGGTCCCAGGGCCAGTGGCACCTTGTCACCCAGTGTCAGTTTAGAATCTTCTGTGATCGTGGCTGTACCATCTGTGTAATAATACTGAGTATCCTCATGGCCCGCTGCTGTCCCTAATACATATCGTGAGATCTCCGGACTGTATTGTCACTACAGGAGCGCAGGGAAGAAATTCTCCCACCCGGAGCCCGAGCACTCCTAAAGAAAGAATCCATGGAGGAGGGCAGCTTAACCCTCCGAAAAATGAGTCGTATGTAGATTCATGTAACAGGAATGTCCCCAAGAGGCATCAGTCTACATATTACAAGCATCCGGTGTGGCTCCTCCTCTGCAGAGTGGAATCTATTGATGCCCCTCCCATGAGGAGCAGAATCCCTCCACCAGAATTTTCATTGACACTTGATTGCAGGGAAATGAAAGTTCCATATGTGGGTCCACCTGAAGAGGCTGACATGATGTCAGATTATGCAAGGCAAAGGGAAGACTTAGACCGGCATCGGCATCTCGTTATATTCATCAACTCCCTCCTGCTCATCGAATATCGGCTGCATGTCTACAGCGTCCAACTGTGAAGAGAGAAGATAACGTGAATGCAACCTGTACACCAATCCCCTGTCACCATGTGCAAGACTGCCTACACCGATTATATTGCCCGTCACCCCTACGATATTACACCTCACCTGTCACCAGTCTCACCTGCCACTGTATTATACCGTACACTGGGATGTTACATCTCACCTGTCACTGTATTATACCGTACACTGGTATATTACACCTCACCTGTCACTGTATTATACCGTACACTGGGATATTACATCTCACCTGTCACTGTATTATACCGTACACTGGTATATTACACCTCACCTGTCACTGTATTATACCGTACACTGGGATATTACACCTCATCTGTCACCAGTATTATACCGTACACTGGGATATTACACCTCACCTGTCACCAGTATTACACCGTACACTGGGATATTACATCTCACCTGTCACCAGTATTGTACAGTACACTGAGATATTACATCTCACCTGTCACTGTATTATACCGTACACTGAGATATTACATCTCACCTGTCACTGTATTATACCGTACACTGGGATATTACACCTCACCTGTCACCAGTATTACACCGTACACTGGGATATTACACCTCACCTGTCATCTGTATTATACCGTACACTGGGATATTACACCTATCCCGGTATTTCACCTGTTACCTGTGTTATACCGTACACTGGGATAATACACCTCACCTGTCACCAGTATTATACCGTACACTGGGATATTACACCTCACCTGTCACTGTATTATACCGTACACGGGATATTACACCTCACCTGTCACTGTATTATACCGTACACTGAGATATTACACCTCACCTGTCACTGTATTATACCGTACACTGGGATATTACACCTCACCTGTCACTGTATTATACCGTACACTGGGATATTACACCTCACCTGTCACCAGTATTATACCGTACACTGGGATATTACACCTCACCTATCACCAGTATTATACCGTACACTGGGATATTACATCTCACCTGTCACCAGTATTATACCGTACACTGGGATATTACACCTTACCTGTCACCTGTATTACACCGTACACTGGGATATTACACCTCACCTGTCACCAGTATTATACCGTACACTGGGATATTACACCTCACCTGTCACCGGTATTATACCGTACACTGGGATATTACACCTCACCTGTCACTGTATTATACCGTACACTGGGATATTACACGTCACCTGTCACCAGTATTACACCGTACACTGGGATATTACACCTCACCTGTCACTGTATTATACCGTACACTGGGATAATACATCTCACCTGTCACTGTATTATACCGTACACTGAAATATTACATCTCACCTGTCACCAGTATTATACCGTACACTGGGATATTACACCTCACCTGTCACCAGTATTATACCGTACACTGGGATATTACACCTCACCTATCACCAGTATTGTACCGTACACTGGGATATTACACCTCACCTGTCACCAGTATTATACCGTACACTGGGATATTACACCTCACCTATCACCAGTATTATACCGTACACTGGGATATTACATCTCACCTGTCACCAGTATTATACCGTACACTGGGATATTACACCTTACCTGTCACCTGTATTACACCGTACACTGGGATATTACACCTCACCTGTCACCAGTATTATACCGTACACTGGGATATTACACCTCACCTGTCACCAGTATTATACCGTACACTGGGATATTACACCTCACCTGTCACTGTATTATACCGTACACTGGGATATTACACCTCACCTATCACCAGTATTATACCGTACACTGGGATATTACATCTCACCTGTCACTGTGTTATACCGTACACTGGGATATTACACCTCACCTGTCACCAGTATTATACAGTACACTGGGATATTACACCTTACCTGTCACCTGTATTACACCGTACACTGGGATATTACACCTCACCTGTCACCAGTATTATACCGTACACTGGGATATTACACCTCACCTGTCACCAGTATTATACCGTACACTGGGATATTACACCTCACCTGTCACTGTATTATACCGTACACTGGGATATTACATCTCACCTGTCACTGTATTATACCGTACACTGGGATATTACACGTCACCTGTCACCAGTATTACACCGTACACTGGGATATTACACCTCACCTGTCACTGTATTATACCGTACACTGGGATATACATCTCACCTGTCACTGTATTATACCGTACACTGAAATATTACATCTCACCTGTCACCAGTATTATACCGTACACTGGGATATTACACCTCACCTGTCACCAGTATTATACCGTACACTGGGATATTACACCTCACCTATCACCAGTATTGTACCGTACACTGGGATATTACACCTCACCTATCACCAGTATTATACCGTACACTGGGATATTACATCTCACCTGTCACCAGTATTATACCGTACACTGGGATATTACACCTTACCTGTCACCTGTATTACACCGTACACTGGGATATTACACCTCACCTGTCACCAGTATTATACCGTACACTGGGATATTACACCTCACCTGTCACCAGTATTATACCGTACACTGGGATATTACACCTCACCTGTCACTGTATTATACCGTACACTGGGATATTACACGTCACCTGTCACCAGTATTACACCGTACACTGGGATATTACACCTCACCTGTCACTGTATTATACCGTACACTGGGATAATACATCTCACCTGTCACTGTATTATACCGTACACTGAAATATTACATCTCACCTGTCACCAGTATTATACCGTACACTGGGATATTACACCTCACCTGTCCAGTATTATACCGTACACTGGGATATTACACCTCACCTATCACCAGTATTGTACCGTACACTGGGATATTACACCTCACCTGTCACCAGTATTATACCGTACACTGGGATATTACACCTCACCTATCACCAGTATTATACCGTACACTGGGATATTACATCTCACCTGTCACCAGTATTATACCGTACACTGGGATATTACACCTTACCTGTCACCTGTATTACACCGTACACTGGGATATTACACCTCACCTGTCACCAGTATTATACCGTACACTGGGATATTACACCTCACCTGTCACCAGTATTCTACCGTACACTGGGATATTACACCTCACCTGTCACTGTATTATACGTACACTGGGATATTACACCTCACCTATCACCAGTATTATACCGTACACTGGGATATTACATCTCACCTGTCACTGTGTTATTACCGTACACTGGGGATATTACACCTCACCTGTCACCAGGTATTATACAGTACACTGAGTATTACACCATTACCTGTCACCTGTATTACACCGTACACTGGGATATTACACCTCACCTGTCACCAGTATTATACCGTACACTGGGATATTACACCTCACCTGTCACAGTATTATACCGTACACTGGGATATTACACCTCACCTGTCACTGTATTATACCGTACACTGGGATATTACCTCTCACCTGTCACTGTATTATACCGTACACAGGGATATTACACGTCACCTGTCACCAGTATTACAACCGTACACTGGGTATTATCACCCTCACCTGTCACTGTATTATACCGTACACACTGGGATAATCACATCTCACCTGTCACTGTATTATACCGTACCCTGAAATATTACATCTCACCTGTCACCAGTATTATACCGTACACTGGATAATTACACCTCACCTGTCACCAGTATTATACCGTACACTGGGATATTACACCTCACCTATCATCCAGTATTGTACACCGTACACTGGGATATTACACCTCACCTATCACCAGTATTATACCGTACACTGGGATATTACATCTCACCTGTCACCAGTATTATACCGTACACTGGGATATTACACCTTACCTGTCACCTGTATTACACCGTACACTGGGATATTACAACCTCACCTGTCACCAGTAATTATACCGTACACTGGGATATTAACACCTCACCTGTCACCAGTATTATACCGTACTCTGGGATATTACACCTCACCTGTCACTGTATTATAACCGTATCACTGAGATATACATCTCACCTGGTCACTGTATTATACCGCACACTGGGATATTACACCTCACCTGTCACTGTATTATACCGTATACACTGAGATATTACATCTCACCTGTCACTGTATTATAACCGTACACTGGGATATTACCACGTCACCTGTCTCCAGTATTCACACCGTACACTGGGATATTACACCTCAACCTGTCACTGTATATACCGTACACTGGGATAATACATCTCACCTGTCACTGTATTATACCGTACACTGAAATATTACATCTCACTCTGTCACCAGTATTATACCGTACACTGGATATTACACCTCACCTGTCACCAGTATTATACCGTACACTGGGATATTACACCTCACCTGTCACCTGTATTATACCGTTACACTGAGATATTACATCTCACCTGTCACCAGTATTATACCGTACACTGGGATATTACACCTCACCTGTCACTGTATTATACCGTACACTGGGATATTACACCTCACCCTGTCACTGTATTATACCGTACACTGGGATAATACATCTCACCTGTCACTGTATTATACCGTACACTGGGATATTACACCTCACCTGTTATCTCACCTGTTACCTGTGTTATACCGTACACTGAGATATTACACCCACCTGTCACTGTATTATACACTGGGATATTATACCTCACTGTCTCTGTATTATACCGTACACTGGGATATTACACCTCACCTGTCTCTGTATTATACCGTACACTGGGATATTACATCTCACCTGTCACTGTGTTATACCGTACACTGGGATATTACACCTCACCTGTCACCTGTATTATACCGTACACTGGGATATTACATCTCACCTGTCATCTGTGTTATACCGTACACTGGGATATTACATCTCACCTGTCACTGTGTTATACCGTACACTGAGATATTACACCTCACCTGTCACTGTGTTATACCGTACACTGGGATATTACACCTCACCTGTCACCTGTATTATACCGTACACTGGGATATTACACCTCACCTGTCACCAGTATTATACCGTACACTGGGATATTACATCTCACCTGTCATCTGTGTTATACCGTATCACTGAGATATTACACCTATCCCGGTATCTCACCTGTCACTGTATTATATACCGTTTGTGGCGAAACAACCTCGCCACTGGGCTTTGGAGAGGCCTGTTTATCAGCCTCTTGCCCCTGGATTATGGGCCATATACTAACTTTTGAACCCCTGGTCTGATTCATGCATTTTTTAATATGTTGTTTTCCCTGAATGGATTGATTGTGAAATATGTAATTTATATGTGAATGTGATGTATGGTTTTAGAGTTATGTAGCGATGGGTAGAAAGTATGTTTTAAACTGTATATATAATTGAGTCTCCTCTCAGGATAAGGGGATGAATATGCTGGGTGTGTTTCTATTGTCCCCATTGTGTGTTTAAATGGTGATGTCTGTTCTGTTGTTCCTCACATTGTGTATTGGCGATCTCCCTTCGTCCTCTAAGCGATAATTGGATTGCTCTTCAGGTTGTCTCCGGGACAGAGAGGGTGGAGACCATGATGCATTGTGGGGATATGTTGTCATATGTCACAGTCTTCATTCTGCTCCTCTGGGGGGCGTGAACGATTGGTTGCTGTAGTTACATTGTATGTGTTGTTAATTACTGATTGGTTGTATAGTATTTCAAAACCCCTGTGGGCAGTACTATGTTTGTTTTTTGTGAATAAAAGAGGCTGTATGCGAAGTACATTTCAGACCACTGCTTGACCCTCAACACGGAGCCTTGTCTCGTTATTAGGGGGGGATTCACTGTATGCTGTTAGAAGACCGATTGCCAGGATTGTATGCTTTTCCCTGTTCGTCTGCTAGCAGCTATTCGTGAGGTTCCAGTTTGGAGTGCTGTTTTGTATCCAGTTCGGGAGTTGGTGTTCTGCAGTAGCTGTGCCTGTCTCTCAGAAAGGGGCATATCGCCCTAAACCAGATTTTAACACCCTTGTCTGCTGAAACGGCCGTTACTACCGGTCACTGAGATATACACCTCACCTGGTCATCTCACCTGTCATCTGTGTTATACCGTACACTGGGATATAACATCTCACCTGTCATCTGTGTTATAACCGTACACTGGGATATTACATCTCACCTGTCATCTGTGTTATACCGTACACTGGGATATTACATCTCACCTGTCACCAGTATTATACCGTACACTGGGATATTACACCTCACCTGTCACCAGTATTGTACAGTACACTGGGATATTACACCTCACCTGTCACTGTATTATACCGTACACTGGGATATTACATCTCACCTGTCATCTGTGTTATACCGTACACTGGGATATTACATCTCACCTGTCACCAGTATTATACCGTACACTGGGATATTACACCTCACCTGTCACCAGTATTGTACAGTACACTGGGATATTACACCTCACCTGTCACCGGTATTATTCTGTATACTGGGCTATTACACCTCACCTGTTATCTCACCTGTTAATGGTATTATACTGTGATATTACACCTGACCTGTCACCTGTATTATTCTGTATACTGGGCTATTACACCTCACCCGATATCTCACCTGTATTGTACTGTATTCCTGGATATTACGCCCTACCTATTATCTCGCCCTGTCCTTTTCTGTATTTCCTGATCTAGTAGTTTATTATATTGTGGATTTCATTATGTATAGTTAGTATGCAATCAGTGTGAGTTTTAGTCACTTACGCATTTTAGCTCCCGATCAGTGAAAATTCTCCTTAGTAAGAAGATCCGCAGAGGAACCGTCAGAATGAGAATAAATGGGAAGGCGAGGGAGGCTGCAGTGGACATCACGGCCCACAGGACCGCCAGGCATACTAGTTGTAGCGCTGTGTAGAGGTGCATCCTTAGGCTGCGTACCTGAGAGGGAGAGACTCCATTACCATCCGTGTACCAGCACATGGTCACCTAGTGTGTCTGCAGATGACCCCAAATCCAACCTGCAGCATGCTTGTTCAAGATGTCTGCTGCATGGTTGCTGTGATGGTCAGACATAAAGCTGTGGCCCATGACCGGAGCTCTTCCTGTGCTGTGTCCTTCATCAGGTGCTCATTTACAACTCTGTGGTCCATGTGACCTTCAGCTATACTGGCCCCTGCACACAGCCAGGTGTGAGACACACAAATCTGCACAGTGAGCCCTCTGTACTGCAGATATACATGTATGTACAGTTGTGTTCAAAATAATAGCAGTCAGACATCACTAACCTGATCAGTCACTGTTTTTGGTAGACATGATATTTCTACATGGCAAATAATTTACTAGCAGGTGTAGTAGAGTAATAGAAACCCAACAGTCATGACATGCATGCCGCTGATTCTCTGTAATTGAATCACTAATTGAAAAGGGCATGTTCAAAATAATAGCAGTATGGAGTTCAATGAGTGAGGTCATTCATTCTTTGAAAAACAGGTGGCAGTTATTGGCCTTATTTAAGGCAGGAAGGCAGCAAATGTCGTACCTGCCGGTTACAGTGCATTTCTCTCTGAGGAAGATGGGTCGCTCCAGACATTGTTCAGAAGAACAGCGCACCTTGATTAAAAAGTTGATTGGAGAGGGGAAAACATATAAAGAAGTGCAGAAAATGATGGGCTGCTCAGCTAAAATGACCGCAAATGCTTTAAAATGGCAACCAAAATGGCAAGAATACTGGAAGAGGTCATGCTGCCTTATGCTGAAGAGGAAATGCCCTTGAAGTGGGTGCTCCACCAAGACAACGACCCCAAACACCAGTAAACGGGCAACATCTTGGCTCCAGACCAACAAGACTGACGTTATGGAGCGGCCGGCCCGATCCCCGGATCTTAATCCAATAGGAAACTTCTGGGTGACACCAAAAATGCAGTTTCTGAGGCAAAACCAAGAAATAGAGAAGAACTGTGGAATGTGGTCCGATCCTCCTGGGCCGGAATACCTGGTCACAGGGGCAGAAGGTGGTGACTCCGAGCAGCACAGACGTCCAGCAGGTCTCAGAGACAGCGGGTATACAACTGAGTATTAGTGACGGGATTCAGAGGGAAGAAAAGCTTCAGACATTTCTTAGTTTATAGAGGGAATGTCTGAGTTTGTAAAGAAGAAGATGAACACTGCTATTTTTTTGAACAGTCTAATATTCACCTTTCTTCAATTTTTTTAGAGGAAGAACACAAATAGAAGGATTTTGAGCTTTATTCGATTTTTTAAACCCTGCTATTATTTTGAACACAACTGTAGGTATATCAGGATGTGTCACAGGGCTGCAGGAGCACTTACCTTCTTAACATAAATCACATCAGGGTGATGCTTTGGCGGTTTCAGTAAGAGTTGGACGCGCTCGTAGAACTGGATACCATTCAGTGATGTGATCCCCATGTACAAGAATATCCCAAACAGTACGGCCAGTGGGATCCTGCGCAGGAGATCCCCAATCACGATGGAAAGTCCTGTCAAGAGACTGAAGTCAGCAATGGACATTTTCGACATGGAACACAACATGGGCAGGCAGCACCCCGACTTCACGGGCTCCATCTCTGGAGAGTACACGCGCTGTACATGTCGCCCCTGGAGGACTATGTATATACAGACCTGCAGGGAAAATACTTATACCATCCCTGCACCATAGAGGTGGAGATGTGGTCCTCTACTGACCACATCTGCAACAGGTGTAATGTACGGTGCAAGGTGCAATGGAAAAGTCCTCACACCCCCCCGGTCCCCACATCCTGTCCTCTCGCTCCTTGTGCTATCAGTTCCCCCATTGTTCTGCCCTCAGTCGCCATAATGAGAAAGTGAGAGCAGAAGAGGAAATCTTTACTAACATCTCACACTGACACAAGTCTTACATCGGGGCCAGTCTTCTCTGCAGGTCCTCTCCAGCTCTCAGGTTGGATGGGGTGGACAGCCATGTTCAGGTCTCTCCAGAGATGTTCCATTGGGTTCAGGTCTCTGGTCGGGCCCCTCTAGGGCATTCCCAGAGTCGTCCTGAAGCTGCTCCTGTATTGCCGTGTGATTAGGGCCATTGTCGTGGTCCAGAGCTCTGGATCAGGTTCACATTAAGAATATTTCTGTACTTTCTCCATTCAGCTTTCCCTCAACTCTGACCGGTCGTTCCCCCCCCCCAGCATGACGCTGCCACCACCATGCTTCACTGTAGGGATGGTGTGACAAACTGCAATTTGCCACTGGGCATTGTAGAGGACTTATGGCTAGCCTCCTGCCCTACGACTATGGCCCCGGGACATATTACCCTTCAAGAACAGAACTATGCCACATGTCTGGACTGTTCTTAGGACCGAACGCGGTCAGCGGTGTATACTAAAGAATCTATGGAACTGTTTTGGGCAGGAAGTTGTGCTTGCGGTCGGTCATAAAGGACTTCCACTAAACTTTTGATCCGCTGGAGGGATTTGTGTGATTTTTGGGAGTGTTTATGTTTGATGTATGCTGAGTTTAAATATGTAATTTTTATGGAGATGGAATGTATGGTTTTAAAGTTACAGTGTATGTTTAAAAACTGTATTTTTATTGTCTGTGATAGTTATGTTAATCCATAATTATATCCCAGACAGAAGGGAGGATTTTGTGTATTTGGGTGGTGATTCCTGTCCTGTTGTTCCCACATGTGTGTTGGTGATCTCCCTTTGTCATGAGAGATAATTGAATTGCTCTTCGGGTGTCTCCAGGGCAGAGAGGAGGAAACCATGATGCATTGTGGGGACCTGCATAAATACGGGCGGGTAGCCCTCAATAAAGAGTTCAGTTCATGTTTTTCTAACCCTTC
Organism: Bufo bufo; assembly: GCF_905171765.1. Lineage (NCBI taxonomy): Eukaryota > Metazoa > Chordata > Amphibia > Anura > Bufonidae > Bufo > Bufo bufo. The sequence goes on from NC_053393.1 coordinate 565,135,660, forward strand.
AAAACGCAGCCTTGTCTCGTTATTGGAGGGAATTGCTGCATCACGCTGGGGATTGCTATGCTCTGCATATTCCCTGGAGGAGAGATCTTTCCCACACGGTCCTGAATGCTGGAGGTTCATTCAGGGTGGAAGGAAGACTGCGCGGCTCCAGTTAAGCTACGGCGGTTGTGGAGTCTGCGGTGGTTGTGGTGTCCAGTGCGGTGCTTGTGGTCCTCGGCGCAAGCTAGGAAGCGTCCATTAACGGAAGCGGATCCGTTACATTGGTGGCAGCGGTGGGATGGCTTCTCTAGTGCGAGGAGCAGCATCCTGGGAACACCAAGCAGAGCTGGATTATTGGTATAGCCACGTACGGTTTGACGCTATGCTGAAGAGGCGGTTGGCTATCTACGGGCCCCACCTAACAGAGGAACTTGTACCGGAAGTGAGGAGAGAACTGGCGGAGTATCTGCAGCAGGAAGCAGAATATCGGGCAGAGATAGCAAAGTATTCCGTCCCTGCGCCCCAGCAAAAACGTGAGTTACAGGGGGCCGAAGGTGTCGTCCTTCCCCCCCAGCGGCAGTGTGTACCCCAGGGGGCCGAAGGTGTCGTCCTTCCCCCCCAGCGGCAGTGTGTACCCCAGGGAGCCGAAGGTGTCGTCCTTCCCCCCCAGCAGCAGTGTGTACCCCAGGGGGCCGAAGGTGCCGTCCTTCCCCCCAGCGGCAGTGTGAACCCCAGGGGGCCGAAGGTGTCGTCCTTCCCCCCCAGCGGCAGTGTGTACCCCAGGGAGCTGAAGGTGTCGTCCTTCCTCCCCAGCGGCAGAGTGTACCCCAGGGGGCCGAAGGTGTCGTCCTTCCCCCCCAGCGGCAGTGTGTACCCCAGGGGGCCGAAGGTGTCGTCCTTCCCCCCCAGCGGCAGTGTGTAACCCAGGGGGCGGAAGGTGTCGTCCTTCCCCCCTAGCGGCAGTGTGTGTTACAGGGAGCTGAAGATGCCCTCCTTCCTCAGCCCACGCAGTGTGTACCCCAGGGGGCCGAAGATGTCGTCCTTCCCCCCAGCGGCAGTGTGAACCCCAGGGAGCTGAAGGTGTCGTCCTTCCCCCCCAGCGGCAGTGTGTACCCCAGGGGGCCGAAGGTGTCGTCCTTTCCCCCCAGCGGCAGTGGGTGTTACAGGGAGCTAACGGTGCCCTCCTTCCTCCCCAGTGGCAGTGTGTACCCCAGGGGGCCGAAGGTGTCGTCCTCCCCCCCCAGCGGCAGTGTGTACCCCAGGGAGGTGAAGGTGTCGTCCTTCCTCCCCAGCAGCAGCCTGTGTTTCAGGGAGAGGAGCGAAGCACCCTCTCTCCCCAGCGGCAGCTTACCCTAACAAGGGGAGACACCAATCGCCCAGTACGGCGCAGATGGGACCGTGGTCTCTGCGCCTGACCTACCGGGATGCTGGACAGCCTGTCCAGATCCCCCACTACCCTCACCAGGCTACAGGGATACAAAGTATTTTTTATTTTTTGATTAGCAAAGACGACGAGTTTCGGGGTACGCAGACCCCTTTATCAAGTCTGTATCCTTGTCACTGTAGGCTAATTGGAGGTCACTCTTGTTGGAGATCCCTTATTTGGGGGGGGGGGTGTACGGCGGTCCGCACTGCTTGGTGATGCGGCCGGTGAGTGTCCTCCAGTGGTAGCGCTTCTGCACGTGTAGCCAGTAGTGACACCACTGGCTACATGTGCAGAAGCGCTACCACTGGAGGACACTCACCGGCCGCATCACCAAGCAGTGCGGACCGCCGTACACCCCCCCCAAATAAGGGATCTCCAACAAGAGTGACCTCCAATTAGCCTACAGTGACAAGGATACAGACTTGATAAAGGGGTCTGCGTACCCCGAAACGCGTCGTCTTTGCTAATCAAAAAATAAAAAATACTTCGTATCCTCAACTGGGTTGTGAATTGCGCCTTGTGTCCACCCGCTCACTGCATGAACCCAGTGCAGACGAGCCCCCTCCCCATACACCACAATTCGCACCAAAGTGGCGGCTTGGCTCCCGCCCACGGTCAACTTGGACTTTAATCGGCTGCACCAACCCACATCACCCCACGATTTTAGCTCCACCAGAACTGCACTACCAAAAGCACAACCTAACCAAGGTGAGTAGCAACCACTCACTCTGGCTAGGAACAAATAACAACATATCTTGTCAACCACCACCTATGAGCGCCTTCTCCCCTTTTCTCTTTGGCCATTTAATCACAGGACAACAGGAGGAGGGGGTGAGTACAAATTCCCCTCCCCAGTTAACTCCTAACGTGGCCTCAGGGCTAACAGAGGTGATGTTAACCCCTGCTGACTCCCATGTTCCTCTGGCTCCTGAGCCGGACTATGGTCTCAGCACCCCAGCAGAAGAGCTGGCAGCGGGGCAGAGTGCAGTCGGCCTCTGCCCTCCCTCAAGTCCCCACAGCATGTTGCCCCATCACCACAGCAAAATACCCAGGTGCAGTAACTGTTTCTTGTGGGTGGGTCACCCTTGTACCTGTTTGTTGTGGGTGGGCTACTCGGGCATCTGGTTACTGTGGGTTGGTGGATCGACTAACGGAGGCACTGACCGACAGAAGGTCAGGTGCCTGGTTAGTCTTCCCCCCAAAGGGGAGATGTGTGACAAACTGCCATTTGCCACTGGGCATTGTAGAAGACTTATGGCTAGCCTCCTGCCCTACGACTATGGCCCCGGGACATATTACCCTTCAAGAACAGAACTATGCCACATGTCTGGACTGTTCTTAGGACTGAACGCGGTCAGCGGTGTATACTAAAGAATCTATGGAACTGTTTTGGGCAGGAAATTGTGCTTGCGGTCGGTCATAAAGGACTTCACTTAACTTTTGATCCGCTGGAGGGATTTGTGTGATTTTTGGGAGTGTTTATGTTTGATGTAAGCTGAGTTTAAATATGTTAAATTTTTATGGAGATGGAATGTATGGTTTTAAAGTTACAGTGTATGTTTAAAAAACTGTATTTTTACTGTCTGTGATAGTTATGTTAATCCATAATTATATCCCAGACAGAAGGGAGGATTTTGTGTATTGGGTGGGATTCCTCTCCTATTGTTCTCACATGTGTATTGGTGATCTCCCTTTGTCCTGGGAGATAATTGAATTGCACTTCTGGTGTCTCCAGGGCAGAGAGGAGGAACCATGATGCATGTGGGGACCTGCATAAATACGGGCGGGTAGCCCTCAATAAAGAGTTCAGTTCATGTTTTTCTAACCCTTCAAAACGCAGCCTCGTCTCGTTATTGGAGGGAATTGCTGCATCACGCTGGGGATTGCTATGCTCTGCATATTCCCTGGAGGAGAGATCTTTCCCACACGGTCCTGAATGCTGGAGGTTCATTCAGGTGGAAGGAAGACGGCGCGGCTCCAGTTAAGCTACCGGAAGGGGATCCGTTACAGATGGTATTGGACAGGAGATGAGCGGCGCCTGGTCTCCTCCAGACATGATGCTGCCACCACCATGCTTCATTGTAGGGATGGTATTGGACAGGAGATGAGCGGCGCCTGGTCTCCTCCAGACATGATGCTGCCCCACCATGCTTCACTGTAGGAATGGTATTGGGCAGGAGATGAGCGGCGCCTGGTCTCCTCTAGACATGATGCTGCCACCACCATGCTTCACTGTAGGGATGGTATTGGGCAGGTGATGAGCGGCGCCTGGTCTCCTCCAGACATGATGCTGCCACCACCATGCTTCACTGTAGGGATGGTATTGGGCAGGAGATGAGCGGCGCCTGGTCTCCTCCAGACACGATGCTGCCACCACCATGCTTCTGTAGGGATGGTATTGGCAGGAGATGAGCGGCCTGGTCTCCTCAGACATGATGCTGCCACCACCATGCTTCATTGTAGGGATGGTATTGGACAGGAGATGAGCGGTGCCTGTCTCCTCCAGACATGATGCTGCCACCACCATGCTTCATTGTAGGGATGGTATTGGCAGGTGATGAGCGGCGCCTGGTCTCCTCAGACATGCTGCCACCACCATGCTTCACTGTAGGGATGGTATTGGGCAGTGATGAGCGGTGCCTGTCTCCTCTAGACATGATGCTGCCACCGCCATGCTTCACTGTAGGGATGGTATTGGCAGGTGATGAGCGGCGCCTGGTCTCCTCCAGACATGATGCTGCCCCACCATGCTTCACTGTAGGGATGGTATTGGGCAGGTGATGAGCGGTGCCTGGTCTCCTCCAGACATGATGCTGCCCCACCATGCTTCACTGTAGGGATGGTATTGGGCAGGTGATGAGCGGCGCCTGGTGTCCTCCAGACATGATGCTGCCCCACCATGCTTCACTGTAGGGATGGTATTGGGCAGGTGATGAGCGGCGCCTGGTTCCTCCAGACATGATGCTGCCACCACCATGCTTCACTGTAGGGATGGTATTGGGCAGGTGATGAGCGGCGCCTGGTGTCCTCCAGACATGATGCTGCCCCACCATGCTTCACTGTAGATGGTATTGGGCAGGAGATGAGCGGCGCCTGGTCTCCTCCAGACATGATGCTGCCCCACCATGCTTCACTGTAGGGATGGTATTGGGCAGGTGATGAGCGGCGCCTGGTCTCCTCCAGACATGATGCTGCCACCACCATGCTTCACTGTAGATGGTATTGGGCAGGTGATGAGCGGCGCCTGGTCTCCTCCAGACATGATGCTGCCACCACCATGCTTCACTGTAGGGATGGTATTGGGCAGGAGATGAGCGGCGCCTGGTCTCCTCCAGACATGATGCTCCCACCACCATGCTTCACTGTAGGGATGGTATTGGGCAGGTGATGAGCGGCGCCTGGTCCCCCAGACATGATGCTGCCACCACCATGCTTCACTGTAGGGATGGTATTGGGCGGGTGATGAGCGGCGCCTGGTCTCCTCCAGACATGATGCTGCCACCACCATGCTTTACTGTAGGGATGGTATTGGGCAGGTGATGAGCGGCGCCTGGTCTCCTCCAGACATGATGCTGCCACCACCATGCTTCACTGTAGGGATGGTATTGGGCAGTGATGAGCGGCGCCTGGTCTCCTCCAGACATGATGCTGCCACCACCATGCTTCACTGTAGGGATGGTATTGGGCAGGTGATGAGCGGCGCCTGGTCTCCTCCAGACATGATGCTGCCCCACCATGCTTCACTGTAGGGATGGTATTGGGCAGGTGATGAGCGGCGCCTGGTCTCCTCCAGACATGATGCTGCCACCACCATGCTTCACTGTAGGGATGGTATTGGGCAGGTGATGAGCGGCGCCTGGTCTCCTCCAGACATGATGCTGCCACCACCATGCTTCACTGTAGGGATGGTATTGGGCAAGTGATGAGCGGCGCCTGGTCTCCTCCAGACATGATGCTGCCTCCACCATGCTTCACTGTAGGGATGGTATTGGGCAGGTGATGAGCGGCGCCTGGTCTCCTCCAGACATGATGCTGCCACCACCATGCTTCACTGTAGGGATGGTATTGGGCAGGTGATGAGCGGCGCCTGGTCTCCTCCAGACATGATGCTGCCACCACCATGCTTCACTGTAGGGATGGTATTGGGCAGGTGATGAGCGGCGCCTGGTCTCCTCCAGACATGATGCTGCCACCACCATGCTTCACTGTAGGGATGGTATTGGCAGGAGATGAGCGGCCTGGTCTCCTCCAGACATGATGCTGCCACCACCATGCTTCATTGTAGGGATGGTATTGGACAGGAGATGAGCGGCGCCTGGTCTCCTCCAGACATGATGCTGCCCCACCATGCTTCACTGTAGGGATGGTATTGATTGGACAGAGATGAGCGGCGCCTGGTCTCCAGACATGATGCTGCCCCCACCATGCTTCACTGTAGGATGGTATTGAGGTGATGAGCGGCGCCTGGTCTCCTCCAGACATGATGCTGCCCCCACCATGCTTCATTGTAGGGATGGTATTGGGCAGGTGATGAGCGGCGCCTGGTCTCCTCCAGACATGATGCTGCCCCACCATGCTTCACTGTAGGGATGGTATTGGGCAGGTGATGAGCGGCGCCTGGTCTCCTCCAGACATGATGCTGCCCCACCATGCTTCATTGTAGGGATGGTATTGGGCAGTGATGAGCGGCGCCTGGTTCCTCCAGACATGATGCTGCCCCACCATGCTTCACTGTAGGGATGGTATTGGGCAGGTGATGAGCGGCGCCTGGTTTCCTCCAGACATGATGCTGCCACCACCATGCTTCACTGTAGGGATGGTATTGGGCAGGTGATGAGCGGCGCCTGGTCTCCTCCAGACATGACGCTGTCACCACCATGCTTCACTGTAGGGATGGTATTGGGCAGGTGATGAGCGGCGCCTGGTGTCCTCCAGACATGATGCTGTCACCACCATGCTTCACTGTAGGGATGGTATTGGGCAGGTGATGAGCGGAGCCTGGTCTCCTCCAGACATGATGCTGCCACCACCATGCTTCACTGTAGGGATGGTATTGGGCAGGAGATGAGCGGCGCCTGGTCTCCTCCAGACATGATGCTGCCCCCACCGTGCTTCACTGTAGGGATGGTATTGGGCAGGTGATGAGCGGCGCCTGGTCTCCCCCAGACATGATGCTGCCCCACCATGCTTCACTGTACGGATGGTATTGGGCAGGTGATGAGCGGCGCCTGGTTTCCTCCAGACATGATGCTGCCACCACCCTGCTTCACTGTAGGGATGGTATTGGGCAGGAGATGAGCGGCGCCTGGTCTCCTCCAGACATGATGCTGCCACCACCATGCTTCATTGTAGGGATGGTATTGGACAGGAGATGAGCGGCGCCTGGTCTCCTCCAGACATGATGCTGCCCCCACCATGCTTCACTGTAGGGATGGTATTGGGCAGGTGATGAGCGGCGCCTGGTCTCCTCCAGACATGATGCTTCCATCACCATGCTTCACTGTAGGGATGGTATTGGGCAGGAGATGAGCGGCGCCTGGTCTCCTCCAGACATGATGCTGCCCCCACCATGCTTCACTGTAGGATGGTATTGGGCAGGTGATGAGCGGCGCCTGGTTCTCCTCCAGACATGATGCTTCCTCACCATGCTTCACTGTAGGGATGGTATTGGCAGGTGATGAGCGGCGCCTGGTTCCTCCAGACATGATGCTGCCCCCACCATGCTTCACTGTAGGGATGGTATTAGCAGGTGATGAGCGGCGCCTGGTCTCCTCCAGACATGATGCTGCCCCCACCATGCTTCACTGTAGGGATGGTATTGGGCAGGTGATGAGCGGCGCCTGGTCTCCTCCATGATGCTGCACCACCACCATGCTTCCTGTAGGGATGGTATTGGGCAGGTGATGAGCGGCGCCTGGTCTCCTCCAGACATGATGCTGCCCCACCATGCTTCACTGTAGGGATGGTAATGGGCAGGTGATGAGCGGCGCCTTGTCTCCTCCAGACATGATGCGCCACCACCATGCTTCACTGTAGGGTGATGGTATTGGGCAGGTGATGAGCTGCGCCTGGTCTCCATCCAGACATGATGCTGCCCCCACCTTGCTTCACTGTATGGGATGGTATTGGGCAAGGGTGATGAGCGGCGCCTCGTCTCCTCCAGACATGATGCTGCCACCAACCATGCTTCACTGTAGGGATGGTATTGGGTCAGGGGGAATGAGCGGGGCGCTGGTCTCCTCCAGACATGATGCTGCCGAACACCATGCTTTACTGTAGGGATGGATTTGGACAGGTGATGAGCGGCGCCTGGTCTCCTCTCAGACATGACTGCTGCCACCACCATGCTTCACTGTAGGGATGGTATTGGGCAGGTGATGAGCGGCGCCTGGCTCTCCTCCAGACATGATGCTGCCCCCACCATGCTTCACTGTAGGGATGGTATTGGGCAGGGGATGAGCGGCGCCTGGTCTCCCTCCAGACATGATGCTGCCACCACCATGCTTAACTGTAGGGATGTATTGGACAGGTGATGAGCGCGGCCTGGGTCTCCCTCCAGACATGATGCTGCCACCACCATGCTTCACTGTAGGGATGGTATTGGGCAGGTGATTGAGCGGCGCCTGGTTTCCTCCAGACATGATGCTGCCTCCTCCATGCATCCACTGTAGGGATGGTATTGGGCAGGTGATGAGCGGCGCCTCGTCTCCTCCAGGACATGATGCTGCACCACATGCTTCACTGTAGGGATGGTATTGGGCAGGGGATGAGCGGGCGCCTGGTCTCCTCCAGACATGATGCTGCCACCACCATGCTTTACTGTAGGGATGGTATTGGGACAGGTTGAGCGGCGCCTGGTCTCCTCCAGACATGAAGCTGCCACCACCAGATCTTCACTGTAGGGATGGTATTGGGCAGGTGATGAGCGGCGCCTGGTCTCCTCCAGACATGATGCTGCCCCCCACCATGCTTCACTGTAGGGATGGTGATAAGCGGCGCCTGGTCTCCTCCAGACATGATGCTGCCCCCACCATGCTTCACTGTAGGGATGGTAATGGGCAGGTGATGAGCGGCGCCTGTTTTCCTCCAGACATGACGCTGCCCACACCATGCTTCACTGTGGGGATGTATTGGGCAGGGGATGAGCGGCGCCTGGTCTCCTCCAGACATGATGCTGCCTCCACCATGCTTTACTGTAGGGATGGTATTGGGCAGGTGATGAGCGGCGCCTGGTCTCCTCCAGACATGACTCTGCCACCACCATGCTTCACTGTAGGGATGGTATTGGGCAGGTGATGAGCAGCGCCTGGTTTCCTCCAGACATGACGCTGCCCACACCATGCTTCACTGTGGGGATGGTATTGGGCAGGGGATGAGCGGCGCCTGGTCTCCTCCAGACATGATGCTGCCTCCACCATGCTTTACTGTAGGGATGGTATTGGGCAGGTGATGAGCGGCGCCTGGTCTCCTCCAGACATGATGCTGCCCCCACCATGCTTCACTGTAGGGATGGTAATGGGCAGGAGATGAGCGGCGCCTGGTCTCCTCCAGACATGATGCTGCCCCCACCATGCTTCACTGTAGGGATGGTATTGGACAGGAGATGAGCGGCGCTGGTCTCCTCCAGACATGATGCTGCCCCCACCATGCTTCACTGTAGGATGGTATTGGGCAGGTGATGAGCGGCGCCTGGTTTCCTCCAGACATGATGCTGCCACCCCCATGCTTCACTGTAGAAATGGTATTGGGCAGGGGATGAGCGGCGCCTGGTCTCCTCCAGACATGATGCTGCCACCACCATGCTTCACTGTAGGGATGGTATTGGGCAGGGGATGAGCGGCGCCTGGTCTCCTCCAGACATGATGCTGCCACCACCATGCTTCACTGTAGGGATGGTATTGGGCAGGTGATGAGCGGCGCCTGGTCTCCTCCAGACATGATGCTGCCCCCACCATGCTTCACTGTAGGGATGGTGATAAGCGGCGCCTGGTCTCCTCCAGACATGATGCTGCCCCACCATGCTTCACTGTAGGGATGGTATTCGGCAGGGGATGAGCGGCGCCTGGTCTCCCTCCAGACATGATGCTCCCACCACCATGCTTTACTGTAGGGATGGTATTCGGCAGGTGATGAGCGGCGCCTGGTCTCCTCCAGACATGATGCTCCCACCACCATTCTTCACTGTAGGGATGGTATTCGGCAGGTGATGAGCGGCGCCTGGTGGTCTCCAGACATGATGCTGCCACCACCATGCTTCACTGTAGGGATGGTATTGGGCAGGTGATGAGCGGCGCCTGGTCTCCTCCAGACATGATGCTGCCTCCACCATGCTTCACTGTAGGGATGGTATTGGGCAGGGGATGAGCGGCGCCTGGTCTCCTCCAGACATGATGCTGCCTCCACCATGCTTCACTGTAGGGATGGTATTCGGCAGGGGATGAGCGGCGCCTGGTCTCCTCCAGACATGATGCTGCCTCCACCATGCTTCACTGTAGGGATGGTATTAGGCAGGTGATGAGCGGCGCCTGGTCTCCTCCAGACATGACACTGCCACCACCATGCTTCACTGTAGGGATGGTATTCGGCAGGGGATGAGCGGCGCCTGGTCTCCTCCAGACATGATGCTTAGAATTGAGACAAAAATGTCCCACCCTGGTTCCATCAGAGCAGAGAATCTTGTCTCTCAGTCTGAGACTTCTTTAGGGGATTTTTTTTTTTTAACAAACTCCAGGCGGCTCTCATGTGTCTCTTACCGAGGAGTGGCTTCTTTTCGGCCGTTCTGCCATAAAGCCCAGATTGGTGGCCGTTGCAGTGATGGTCGACCTTCTGGAAGTTTTCTCCCATTTGCACATAAGATCTTTGGCGCACAGTCAGAAGGACCTTTGGGTTCTTGGTCACATCTCATACCAAGAAACTTCTCGCCCGATTACTTGTTGAGAGTTATGGAGGCCACTGTGCTCTGGAGAACTTTCAGAGCAGCAGAAATGTTTTTGTCCCCTTCTCCAGATCTCCACACAATCCTGTCTCTGAGCTCTACAGGCAGTTCTCTCCTATTGATTGGCTTTTCCTCTGATATGCATTGTCAGCTGTGAGATCTTATATAGACAAGGCTGTGTCTTTCCAAATCATGGCCAATCCACAGAATTTACACAGGTGATTCCAATCAAGATGTAGAACATCTCCGAGATGATCCAGAGAAATGGGAGGAACCAGATATAAAAGGTAAGTGTCACAGCAAAGGGGCTGAAGGCTTATGTCCAGGAGAAAGGAGCTGAAGACTTGTCCATGTGAAAAGGCTAAATACTTATGTCCAGACCTAATTTTTGTTTTTCCTTTTTAATATATTTGCAAACATTTCTAAAAATGTTTTTCACTTTCTCATTATGGAGTATTGAGTACAGATTAATGGATAATATTTTTATTTGGTACTAGGTCATTCTGAACATCTATCTCCGGTACCAGGTCATTCTGAACATCTATCTCCGGTACCAGGTCATTCTGAACATCTATCTCTGATACCGGGTCATTCTGAACATTATCTCCGGTACCAGGTCATTCTGAATATTTTCTCCGGTACCAGGTCATTCTGCACATCTATCTCTGGTACCAGGTCATTCTGAACATCTATCTCCAGTACCAGGTCATTCTGCACATCTATCTCTGGTACCGGGTCATTCTGAACATCTATCTCTGGTACCAGGTCATTCTGAACATCTATCTCTGATACCGGGTCATTCTGAACATTATCTCCGGTACCAGGTCATTCTGAACATCTATCTCCAGTACCAGGTCATTCTGCACATCTATCTCTGGTACCGGGTCATTCTGAACATCTATCTCTGGTACCAGGTCATTCTGAACATTATCTCCGGTACCAGGTCATTCTGAACATCTATCTCTGATACCGGGTCATTCTGAACATCTATCTCTGGTACCGGGTCATTATGAACATCTATGTCTGGTACCAGTCCATTCTGAACATCTATCTCTGGTACCAGGTCATTATGAACATCTATCTCTGGTACCGGGTCATTCTGAACATCTATCTCTGATACCGGGTCATTATGAACATCTATCTCTGGTACCAGGTCATTCTGAACATCTATCTCTGGTACCAGGTCATTCTGAACATCTATCTCTGGTACCAGGTCATTCTGAACATCTATCTCTGGTACCAGGTCATTCTGAACATCTATCTCTGATACCGGGTCATTCTGAACATCTATCTCTGGTACCGGGTCATTCTGAACATCTATCTCTGGTACCAGGTCATTCTGAACATCTATCTCTGATACCGGGTCATTATGAACATCTATCTCTGGTACCGGGTCATTCTGAACATCTATCTCTGATACCGGGTCATTCTGAACATCTATCTCTGGTACCGGGTCATTCTGAACATCTATCTCTGGTACCGGGTCATTCTGAACATCTATCTCTGGTACCGGGTCATTCTGAACATCTATCTCTGGTACCGGGTCATTCTGAACAATCTATCTCTGATACCGGGTCATTCTGAACATCTATCTCTGGTACCAGGTCATTCTGAACATCTATCTCAGGTACCAGTCCATTCTGAACATCTATCTCTGGTACCGGGTCATTATGAACATCTATCTCTGGTACCGGGTCATTCTGAACATCTATCTCTGGTACCAGGTCATTATGAACATCTATCTCTGGTACCAGTCCATTCTGAACATCTATCTCTGGTACCAGGTCATTATGTTCTGAACATCTATCTCTGGTACCGGGTCATTCTGAACATCTATCTCTGGTACCAGGTCATTATGAACATCTATCTCTGGTACCAGTCCATTCTGAACATCTATCTCTGGTACCAGGTCATTCTGAACATCTATCTCTGGTACCAGTCCATTCTGAACATCTATCTCAGGTACCAGGTCAGTCTGAACATCTATCTCTGGTACCGGGTCATTCTGAACATCTATCTCTGGTACCAGTCCATTCTGAACATCTATCTCAGGTACCAGGTCAGTCTGAACATCTATCTCTGGTACCGGGTCATTCTGAACATCTATCTCTGGTACTAGGTCATTCTGAACATCTATCTCTGGTACCAGGTCATTATGAACATCTATCTCTGGTACCGGGTCATTCTGAACATCTATCTCTGGTACTAGGTCATTCTGAACATCTATCTCTGGTACCAGGTCATTATGAACATCTATCTCTGGTACCAGTCCATTCTGAACATCTATCTCTGGTACCAGGTCATTATGAACATCTATCTCTGGTACCGGGTCATTCTGAACATCTATCTCTGGTACCAGGTCATTATGAACATCTATCTCTGGTACCAGTCCATTCTGAACATCTATCTCTGGTACCAGGTCATTCTGAACATCTATCTCTGGTACCAGGTCATTCTGCACATCTATCTCTGGTACCGGGTCATTCTGAACATCTATCTCTGGTACCAGGTCATTATGAACATCTATCTCTGGTACCAGTCCATTCTGAACATCTATCTCTGGTACCGGGTCATTCTGAACATCTATCTCTGGTACCGGGTCATTCTGAACATCTATCTCTGGTACCGGGTCATTCTGAACATCTATCTCTGGTACTAGGTCATTATGAACATCTATCTCTGATACCAGGTCATTATGAACATGTATCTCTGGTACCGGATCATTCTGAACATCTATCTCTGGTACTAGGTCATTCTGAACATCTATCTCTGGTACCGGGTCATTATAAACATCTATCTCTGGTACCGGGTCATTATGAACATCTATCTCTGGTACCGGGTCATTCTGAACATCTATATCTGGTACCAGGTCATAATGAACATCTATCTCTGGTACCAGTCCATTCTGAACATCTATCTCTGGTACCAGGTCATTATGAACATCTATCTCTGGTACCAGTCCATTCTGAACATCTATCTCTGGTACCAGGTCATTCTGAACATCTATCTCTGGTACCGGGTCATTATGAACATCTATATCTGGTACCAGTCCATTCTGACATCTATCTCTGGTACCAGGTCATTATTAACATTTATCTCTGGTACCAGGTCATTCTGCAGATCTGTATCCAGTACCAGTCCATTCTGAACATCTATCTCTGGTACCAGGTCATTCTGCAGATCTGTATCCGGTACCAGTCCATTCTGAACATCTATCTCTGGTACCAGGTCATTCTGAACATCTATCTCTGGTTCCAGGTCATTCTGAACATCTATCTCTGGTACCAGGTCATTATGAACATCTATCTCTGGTACCAAGTCATTCTGAACATCTATCTCTGGTACCGGTCATTCTGAACATCTATCTCTGGTACCAGGTCATTCTGAACATCTATCTCTGGTTCCAGGTCATTCTGAACATCTATCTCTGGTACCAGGTCATTATGAACATCTATCTCTGGTACCAGGTCATTCTGAACATTATCTCTGGTACCAGGTCATTCTGAACATCTATCTCAGGTACCAGTCCATTCTGAACATCTATCTCTGGTACCGGGTCATTATGAACATCTATCTCTGGTACCGGGTCATTCTGAACATCTATCTCTGGTACCAGTCCATTCTGAACATCTATCTCAGGTACCAGGTCAGTCTGAACATCTATCTCTGGTACCGGGTCATTCTGAACATCTATCTCTGGTACCGGGTCATTCTGAACATCTATCTCTGGTACCAGTCCATTCTGAAAATCTATCTCTGGTACCAGGTCATTATGAACATCTATCTCTGGTACCAGGTCAGTCTGAACATCTATCTCTGGTACCGGGTCATTATGAACATCTATCTCTGGTACCAGGTCATTATGAACATCTATCTCTGGTTCTAGGTCATTATGAACATCTATCTCTGGTTCTAGGTCATTATGAACATCTATCTCTGGTACCAGGTCATTCTGAACATCTATCTCTGGTACCAGGTCATTCTGAACATCTATCTCTGGTACCAGGTCATTCTGCACATCTATCTCTGGTACCGGGTCATTATGAACATCTATCTCTGGTACCGGGTCATTATGAACAATCTATCTCTGGTTTCTAGGTCATTATGAACATCTATCTCTGGTTCTAGGTCATTATGAACATCTATCTCTGGTACCAGGTCATTATGAACATCTATCTCTGATACCGGGTCATTATGAACATCTATCTCTGGTACCAGGTCAGTTTGAACATCTATCTCTGGTACTGGGTCATTCTGAAATCTATCTCTGGTACCAGGTCATTATGAACATCTATATCTGGTACCAGGTCATTCTGAACATTTATATCTGGTACCAGGTCATTCTGAACATCTATCTCTGGTACCAGGTCATTCTGAACATTTATCTCTGGTACCAGTCCATTCTGAACATCTATCTCTGGTACCAGGTCATTCTGAACATTATCTCCGGTACCAGGTCATTCTGAACATCTATCTCTGATACGGTCTCTGAACATCTACTCTGGAATGGCATTAGAATATAGGCTCTCCTCCGAGGACATGCACAATATATACTAAATTTATGGGTTGCGCATGCGCAGTTGAACAACAAAGACGCTACGTGTAATGTCTCCTTCAGCATGGTGTTGAGGTTTGTTGGATATGATAATGCTCTTATGTCTCACTAATTGGTTTTATGTCAGAAAATAAGGTGATGAGGGAGTGATATGTGATTAGGTTTGAGGGAGAAGTTGACCTCCCAGGGTGACCACTTGTCCAATCAGGTGTAACCAGGGTGTGTATATATATGTTTCACTTTGATATGTCACATCTATCTATGGTACCAGGTCATTCTGAACATCTATCTCTGGTACTAGGTCATTCTGCAGATCTATATCCGGTACCAGTCCATTCTGAACATCTATCTCTGGTACCAGTCCATTCTGAACATCTATCTCTGGTACCAGTCCATTCTGAACATCTATCTCTGGTACCAGGTCATTATGAACATCTATCTCTGGTACCAGGTCATTCTGAACATCTATCTCTGGTACTAGGTCATTCTGCAGATCTGTATCCGGTACCAGTCCATTCTGAACATCTATCTCTGGTACCAGGTCATTCTGAACATCTATCTCTGGTACCAGGTTATTTTGAACATCTATCTATGGTACCAGGTCATTCTGAACATCTATCTCTGGTACCAGGTCATTATGAACATCTATCTCTGGTACCACGTCATTCTGAACATCTATCTCTGGTACCGGGTCATTCTGAACATCTATCTCCGGTACCAGGTCATTCTGAACATCTATCTCTGGTACCAGGTCATTCTGAACATCTATCTCTGGTACCAGGTCATTCTGAACATCTATCTCTGGTACCAGGTCATTCTGAACATCTATCTCTGGTACCAGGTCATTATGAACATCTATCTCTGGTACCAGGTCATTCTGAACATTATCTCTGGTACCAGGTCATTCTGAACATCTATCTCAGGTACCAGTCCATTCTGAACATCTATCTCTGGTACCGGGTCATTATGAACATCTATCTCTGGTACCGGGTCATTCTGAACATCTATCTCTGGTACCAGTCCATTCTGAACATCTATCTCAGGTACCAGGTCAGTCTGAACATCTATCTCTGGTACCGGGTCATTCTGAACATCTATCTCTGGTACCGGGTCATTCTGAACATCTATCTCTGGTACCGGGTCATTATGAACATCTATCTCTGGTACCAGGTCATTCTGAACATCTATCTCTGGTACCGGGTCATTATGAACATCTATCTCTGGTACCAGGTCATTATGAACATCTATCTCTGGTTCTAGGTCATTATGAACATCTATCTCTGGTTCTAGGTCATTATGAACATCTATCTCTGGTACCAGGTCATTATGAACATCTATCTCTGGTACCAGGTCATTCTGAACATCTATCTCTGGTACCAGGTCATTCTGCACATCTATCTCTGGTACCGGGTCATTATGAAATCTATCTCTGGTACCGGGTCATTATGAACATCTATCTCCTGGTTCCAGGATCATTCTGAACCTCTATCTCTGTACCCAGGTCATTATGAACATCTATCTCTGGTACCAGGTCATTCTGACATTATCTCTGGTACCAGGTCATTCTGAACATCTATCTCAGGTACCAGTCCATTCTGAACATCTATCTCTGAGTACCGGGTCATTATGAACATCTATCTCTGGTACCCGGGGTCATTCTGAACATCTATCTCTGGTACCTAGTCCATTCTGAACATCTATCTCAGGTACCAGGTCAGTCTTGAACATCTATCTCTGTACCGGGTCATTCTGAACATCTATCTCTGGTACCGGGTCATTAAGAACATCTATCTCTGGTACCAGTCCTTTCTGAAAATCTATCTCTGGTACCAGGTCATTATAACATCTATCTCTGGTACCAGGTCAGTCTGAAACATCTATCTCTGGTACCTGGGTCATTATGAACATCTATCTCTGGTACCAGGTCATTATGAACATCTATCTCTGGTTCTAGGTCATTATGAACATCTATCTCTGGTTCTAGGTCATTATGAACATCTATCTCTGGTACCAGGTCATTCTGAACATCTATCTCTGGTACCAGGTCCATTCTGAACATCTATCTCTGGTACCAGGTCATTCTGCACATCTATCTCTGGTACCGGGTCATTATGAACATCTATCTCTGGTACCCGGGTCATTATGAACATCTATCTCTGGTTCTAGGTCATTATGAACATCTATCTCTGGTTCTAGGTCATTATGAACATCTATCTCTGGTACCAGGTCATTATGAACATCTATCTCTGATACCGGGTCATTATGAACATCTATCTCTGGTACCAGGTCAGTTTGAACATCTATCTCTGGTACTGGGTCATTCTGAACATCTATCTCTGGTACCAGGTCATTATGAACATCTATATCTGGTACCAGGTCATTCTGAACATTTATATCTGGTACCAGGTCATTCTGAACATCTATCTCTGGTACCAGGTCATTCTGAACATTTATCTCTGGTACCAGGTCATTATGAACATTTATCTCTGGTACCAGGTCATTCTGAACATCTATCTCTGGTACCAGGTCATTCTGAACATCTATCTCCGGTACCAGGTCATTCTGAATGAGATGCTAGTGTTGACATCACGTGGAATGGCATTAGAATATAGGCTCTCCTCCGAGGACATGCACAATATATACTAAATTTATGGGTTGCGCATGCGCAGTTGAACAACAAAGACGCTACGTGTAATGTCTCCTTCAGCATGGTGTTGAGGTTTGTTGGATATGATAATGCTCTTATGTCTCACTAATTGGTTTTATGTCAGAAAATAAGGTGATGAGGGAGTGATATGTGATTAGGTTTGAGGGAGAAGTTGACCTCCCAGGGTGACCACTTGTCCAATCAGGTGTAACCAGGGTGTGTATATATATGTTTCACTTTGATATGTCACATCTATCTATGGTACCAGGTCATTCTGAACATCTATCTCTGGTACTAGGTCATTCTGCAGATCTGTATCCGGTACCAGTCCATTCTGAACATCTATCTCTGGTACCAGTCCATTCTGAACATCTATCTCTGGTACCAGTCCATTCTGAACATCTATCTCTGGTACCAGGTCATTATGAACATCTATCTCTGGTACCAGGTCATTATGAACATCTATCTCTGGTTACTAGGTCATTCTGCAGATCTGTATCCGGTACCATTCCATTCTGAACATCTATCTCTGGTACCAGGTCATTCTGAACATCTATCTCTGGTACCAGGTTATTTTGAACATCTATCTATGGTAACCAGGTCATCTGAACATCTATCTCTGGTACCAGGTCATTATGAACATCTATCTCTGGTACCAACGTCATTCTGAACATCTATCTCTGGTACCGGGTCATTCTGAACATCTATCTCCGGTCCAGGTCATTCTGAACATCTATCTCTGGTACCAGGTCATTCTGAACATCTATCTCTGGTACCAGGTCATTCTGAACATCTATCTCTGGTTCCAGGTCAGTCTGAACATCTATCCTCTGGTACCAGGTCATTATGAACATCTATCTCTGGTACCAGGTCATTCTGAACATTATCTCTGGTACCAGGTCATTCTGAACATCTATCTCAGGTACCAGTCCATTCTGAACATCTATCTCTGGTACCGGTCATTATGAACATCTAATCTCTGGTACCGGGTCATTCTGAAAATCTATCTCTGGTACCAGGTCATTATGAACATCTATCTCTGGTACCAGGTCAGTCTGAACATCTATCTCTGGTACCGGGTCATTATGAACATCTATCTCTGGTACCAGGTCATTATGAACATCTATCTCTGGTTCATAGGTCATTATGAACATCTATCTCTGGTTCTAGGTCATATGAACATCTACTCTTGGTACCAGGTCATTATGAACATCTATCTCTGGTACCAGGTCATTCTGAACATCTATCTCTGGTACCAGGTCATTCTGCACATCTATCTCCTGGTACCCCGGGTCATTAAGAACATCTATCTCTGGTACCGGGTCATTATGAAAATCTATCTCTGGTTCTAGGTCATTATGAACATCTATCTCTGGTTCTAGGTCATTATGAACATCTATCTCTGGTACCAGGTCATTATGAACATCTATCTCTGATACCGGGTCATTATGAACATCTATCTCTGGTACCAGGTCAGTTTGAACATCTATCTCTGGTACTGGGTCATTCTGAACATCTATCTCTGGTACCAGGTCATTATGAACATCTATATCTGGTACCAGGTCATTCTGAACATTTATATCTCGGTACCAGGTCATTCTGAACATCTATCTCTGGTACCAGGTCATTCTGAACATTTATCTCTGGTACCAGGTCATTATGAACATCTATCTCTGGTACCAGGTCATTCTGAACATCTATCTCCGGTACCAGGTCATTATGAACATCTATTTCTGGTTTCAGGTCATTCTGAACATCTATCTCCGGTACCAGGTCATTCTGAATGAGATGCTAGTGTTGACATCACGTGGAATGGCATTAGAATATAGGCCTCTCCTCCGAGGACATGCACAATATATACTAAATTTATGGGTTGCGCATGCGCAGTTGAACAACAAAGACGCTACGTGTAATGTCTCCTTCAGCATGGTGTTGAGGTTTGTTGGATATGATAATGCTCTTATGTCTCACTAATTGGTTTTATGTCAGAAAATAAGGTGATGAGGGAGTGATATGTGATTAGGTTTGAGGGAGAAGTTGACCTCCCAGGGTGACCACTTGTCCAATCAGGTGTAACCAGGGTGTATATATATATGTTTCACTTTGATATGTCACATCTATCTATGGTACCAGGTCATTCTGAACATCTATCTCTGGTACTAGGTCATTCTGCAGATCTGTATCCGGTACCAGTCCATTCTGAACATCTATCTCTGGTACCAGGTCATTATGAACATCTATCTCTGGTACCAGGTCATTCTGAACATCTATCTCTGGTACCAGGTTATTTTGAACATCTATCTATGGTACCAGGTCATTATGAACATCTATGTCTGGTACCAGTCCATTCTGAACATCTATCTCTGGTACCAGGTCATTATGAACATCTATCTCTGGTACCAGGTCATTCTGAACATCTATCTCTGGTACCAGTCCATTCTGAACATCTATCTCTGGTACCAGGTCATTATGAACATCTATGTCTGGTACCAGTCCATTCTGAACATCTATCTCTGGTACCAGGTCATTATGAACATCTATCTCTGGTACCGGGTCATTATGAACATCTATCTCTGGTACCAGGTCATTCTGAACATCTATCTCTGGTACCAGTCCATTCTGAACATCTATCTCTGGTACCAGGTCATTATGAACATCTATCTCTGGTACCAGGTCATTCTGAACATCTATCTCTGGTACCAGGTCATTCTGAACATCTATCTCTGGTACCAGGTCATTCTGAACATCTATCTCTGGTACCAGGTCATTATGAACATCTATCTCTGGTACCAGTCCATTCTGAACATCTATGTCTGGTACCAGGTCATTATGAACATCTATCTCTGGTACCAGGTCATTCTGAACATCTATCTCTGGTACCAGGTTATTTTGAACATCTATCTCTGGTACCAGGTCATTATGAACATCTATGTCTGGTACCAGGTCATTATGAACATCTATCTCTGGTACCAGGTCATTCTGCTGATCTAAGTCTATTATGATTTACATCTGGTTAGAAGTTTTTTCATACTCATGGTTTATTTTTGAGAATTAGATCTGGCTTGGGTTTTTCTGCTGTGCTACATGTGGCCCCAATGTAAGCACACATAGAATAGTTTCAGTCGTTCTCCTGGGCCCCACTCATGGTCACACCAGCATCTACAATAAACGAATTAAGGAAAGTGCTAAACTGTACTCAGGACATCAAGACTGGTGGTGAAGTGGCCAATATATTTCCTCTCCTTCTGTGCAATACAATCTATACAGTATGGGAGGAGTAATAATGGACAGAATTTGTGTAGACTTTGAAGAGAACGTGGACCTTACAGAAAGAATAGACATGACGATCAGAAGTGTCCACATAGATGTGTACAGACATTGCAAGCAAAGCAAAGGCAATCGGTATCTTCTCACCTACTAGGGTGGCCACTAGCAGTCCTGTGACTCTCTGCTCTTTTACCTCTTGGATTTTTGTTTATCTCCAGGGGCAACAGCCTTACTCATAACCGTTAATGCGTTGGCATGTGTGACTGAGCGAACAGTTGTAGCCGCCATCCAGGGCAGCCCAAAAAGTGCGCATATTCCACCCATTGCCACAATGAGCAGTAAGTCAAGATGAAAGCCTGAGCCCTTCACCAGCATCCGCTCCTTCTTACTTATAATCAACCTGCAAAGAAATGAACAGTTATCTAAGGATTTAGAAAGTGAAGATGGAGCAGTGTATCTGAGCTAAGACGTGTGTGTAGGACCAGGACGTCAGGACTCACGTGGTGATCTGAGTCTCCATGAAGATCAAGATATAGACCAGAATAGCTGGAAGAACACTAGCAAACATCATCCAGATTGGGAAGGCCTCCACAGATCCTAGTGGGTTGATCACCCAGCCTCTCTTTTCTGGTGAGGTCACTTTGAAGCCATCGGGAACACTCAGTTTCTGTAAACCCAAACAGATATGAGAATTGCCAGCCCTGGTGTCTCCTTGACAGGTTGGCTTTTAATGATGGGGGACTGGTCTTCAGTGACCTCATATAGCTAGATTTACAAATCAGTATAGATGTCATATTGACAGGTGTCACTTACCTGAGTGTAAGTGTCAGTTATACTGAAGTCAACCAAGACCATGATAAGAATGGCGATTGGAACGCCAAAATCTCCTATGACACGACGCACCTAAATCCACAAAATGACCAATATAGTTAAAGCAGTGGTAGAAAAGGATCAGGGGGACTCTTCTGACAAGAGGCGGCAATAAATCATGTGGACCAGAGAGGAAGAGATGTTCTATGATTGTGGTTGAACAGGGAGTCTTAGGAACAGGAGTGTCGACTCACCCTTCCAGGGAAGAAGTTACTGTTCTTCAGCTTTCGCAAGAAGAAAGCTATGAAGAAAGTTCCCGCCATCAGTACCAGGGAGAGGAGAGCAGTATTTGGTTGTCCTGTGATATTTGTTGGCACCATGATCTCCGTCTCGTTGTGTTGCAGGCGATTGGTCGTATTGATGACCTCAGAGTCTGTTAGGTTCTTGCAGTTAGTGAGAGGATGCTCCTGAAAGACCTTAGAACCAAAGTCATGGAAAAGCTGTTACAAAATCTGCAAAGTCCAGGCTGATGGGTAATGTGGAGGACAGCAATATGGTGGAGGTGGGACACTGGCTGACAGAACATGTGAATGGAAACTCTGAAGCTCACCTTGAACAACTTGTAGAAAGTCTCATAGATGAAGATGAGGGAGATCAGGATCGAGAAGATTTCTTGTGTGAAGCGTGAGACAAAGCGAACCAAGAAGCTTCCTTCACAGGCCACAGTGGCCACCACGATTACTATCAACCAAGCACCGATCCATACACGGCCAACCAAGTACTCCAGACCATTAGCTGAGCAAAACTGCACATGAAAAGTTGCCATAAGTCCATCTTCAAATACAATTAGGTTCTCCCACTATCAAGGCTCCTCTACACGATATGCTACCCTGACCTACTGTATATTCCCATGCCATCCATAGTCAGTATACCTAGACATGGTCCATGACGACAGGCAGCCCAATATCTTCAATCCTATGTAACATGTCTGAAGAGGATGATGCAAAGCATTCCCTGCCTCTCTCATGTTTTATTGTGCCATCTGAAGTATGCACAGAAAAAGGCTAAAGCGAAGGAGGTGGAAACAAATATCTACAGATGCATTCGGATTGACAGGAGCATGACATCGTAATAAAGAAATAGAGTGACAGCATCTGAGAGGTAAATCGGCCTAGCGGCACCATATGGATGGCAGATGCATAAAAACTCACCCGTAACTGGACAGAATAGCGGCTGACGAGTTAATTTCTTAAACATATCACAAAATAATTCACTAAGCAACTGTTCTGTTAAATAGATATCACAAAGCACAGCCGGAGTTGGATACAAGGACATCTCAGTCAGTGAGAGCAGCTCAAGTGCACCTACTATCCAGCTAGCTGGTATGTGTTTGCTCTACACAAGTGCACCTACTATCCAGCTAGCTGGTATGTGTTTGCTCTACACAAGTGCACCTACTATCCAGCTAGCTGGTATGTGTTTGCTCTACACAAGTGCACCTACTATCCAGCTAGCTGGTATGTGTTTGCTCTACACAAGTGCACCTACTATCCAGCTAGCTGGTATGTGTTTGCTCTACACAAGTGCACCTACTATCCAGCTAGCTGGTATGTGTTTTGCTCTACACAAGTGCACCTACTATCCAGCTAGCTGGTATGTGTTTTGCTCTACACAAGTGCACCTACTATCCAGCTAGCTGGTATGTGTTTGCTCTACACAAGTGCACCTACTATCCAGCTAGCTGGTATGTGTTTGCTCTACACAAGTGCACCTACTATCCAGCTAGCTGGTATGTGTTTGCTCTACACAAGTGCACCTACTATCCAGCTAGCTGGTATGTGTTTGCTCTACACAAGTGCACCTACTATCCAGCTAGCTGGTATGTGTTTGCTCTACACAAGTGCACCTACTATCCAGCTAGCTGGTATGTGTTTGCTCTACACAAGTGCACCTACTATCCAGCTAGCTGGTATGTGTTTGCTCTACACAAGTGCACCTACTATCCAGCTAGCTGGTATGTGTTTTGCTCTACACAAGTGCACCTACTATCCAGCTAGCTGGTATGTGTTTTGCTCTACACAAGTGCACCTACTATCCAGCTAGCTGGTATGTGTTTTGCTCTACACAAGTGCACCTACTATCCAGCTAGCTGGTATGTGTTTGCTCTACACAAGTGCACCTACTATCCAGCTAGCTGGTATGTGTTTGCTCTACACAAGTGCACCTACTATCCAGCTAGCTGGTATGTGTTTGCTCTACACAAGTGCACCTACTATCCAGCTAGCTGGTATGTGTTTGCTCTACACAAGTGCACCTACTATCCAGCTAGCTGGTATGTGTTTGCTCTACACAAGTGCACCTACTATCCAGCTAGCTGGATAGTATTTTGCTCTACACAAGTGCACCTACTATCCAGCTAGCTGGTATGTGTTTTGCTCTACACAAGTGCACCTACTATCCAGCTAGCTGGTATGTGTTTTGCTCTACACAAGTGCACCTACTATCCAGCTAGCTGGTATGTGTTTTGCTCTACACAAGTGCACCTACTATCCAGCTAGCTGGTATGTGTTTGCTCTACACAAGTGCACCTACTATCCAGCTAGCTGGTATGTGTTTGCTCTACACAAGTGCACCTACTATCCAGCTAGCTGGTATGTGTTTTTGCTCTACACAAGAGTGCACCTACTATCCAGCTAGCTGGTATGTGTTTTGCTCTACACAAGTGCACCTACTATCCAGCTAGCTGGTATGTGTTTGCTCTACACAAGTGCACCTACTATCCAGCTAGCTGGTATGTGTTTGCTCTACACAAGTGCACCTACTATCCAGCTAGCTGGTATGTGTTTGCTCTACACAAGTGCACCTACTATCCAGCTAGCTGGTATGTGTTTGCTCTACACAAGTGCACCTACTATCCAGCTAGCTGGTATGTGTTTGCTCTACACAAGTGCACCTACTATCCAGCTAGCTGGTATGTGTTTGCTCTACACAAGTGCACCTACTATCCAGTTAGCTGGTATGTGTTTTGCTCTACACAAGTGCATCCTACTATCCAGCTAGCTGGTATGTGTTTTGCTCTACACAAGTGCACCTACTATCCAGCTAGCTGGTATGTGTTTGCTCTACACAAGTGCACCTACTATCCAGCTAGCTGGTATGTGTTTGCTCTACACAAGTGCACCTACTATCCAGCTAGCTGGTATGTGTTTTGCTCTACACAAGTGCACCTACTATCCAGCTAGCTGGTATGTGTTTGCTCTACACAAGTGCACCTACTATCCAGCTAGCTGGTATGTGTTTGCTCTACACAAGTGCACCTACTATCCAGCTAGCTGGTATGTGTTTGCTCTACACAAGTGCACCTACTATCCAGCTAGCTGGTATGTGTTTGCTCTACACAAGTGCACCTACTATCCAGCTAGCTGGTATGTGTTTGCTCTACACAAGTGCACCTACTATCCAGCTAGCTGGTATGTGTTTGCTCTACACAAGTGCACCTACTATCCAGCTAGCTGGTATGTGTTTGCTCTACACAAGAGCACCTACTATCCAGCTAGCTGGTATGTGTTTGCTCTACACAAGTGCACCTACTATCCAGCTAGCTGGTATGTGTTTGCTCTACACAAGAGCACCTACTATCCAGCTAGCTGGTATGTGTTTGCTCTACACAAGTGCACCTACTATCCAGCTAGCTGGTATGTGTTTTGCTCTACACAAGTGCACCTACTATCCAGCTAGCTGGTATGTGTTTGCTCTACACAAGTGCACCTACTATCCAGCTAGCTGGTATGTGTTTGCTCTACACAAGTGCACCTACTATCCAGCTAGCTGGTATGTGTTTGCTCTACACAAGTGCACCTACTATCCAGCTAGCTGGTATGTGTTTGCTCTACACAAGTGCACCTACTATCCAGCTAGCTGGTATGTGTTTGCTCTACACAAGTGCACCTACTATCCAGCTAGCTGGTATGTGTTTGCTCTACACAAGTGCACCTACTATCCAGCTAGCTGGTATGTGTTTGCTCTACACAAGTGCACCTACTATCCAGCTAGCTGGTATGTGTTTGCTCTACACAAGAGCACCTACTATCCAGCTAGCTGGTATGTGTTTGCTCTACACAAGTGCACCTACTATCCAGCTAGCTGGTATGTGTTTGCTCTACACAAGTGCACCTACTATCCAGCTAGCTGGTATGTGTTTGCTCTACACAAGTGCACCTACTATCCAGCTAGCTGGTATGTGTTTGCTCTACACAAGTGCACCTACTATCCAGCTAGCTGGTATGTGTTTGCTCTACACAAGTGCACCTACTATCCAGCTAGCTGGTATGTGTTTGCTCTACACAAGTGCACCTACTATCCAGCTAGCTGGTATGTGTTTGCTCTACACAAGTGCACCTACTATCCAGCTAGCTGGTATGTGTTTGCTCTACACAAGTGCACCTACTATCCAGCTAGCTGGTATGTGTTTGCTCTACACAAGTGCACCTACTATCCAGCTAGCTGGTATGTGTTTGCTCTACACAAGTGCACCTACTATCCAGCTAGCTGGTATGTGTTTGCTCTACACAAGTGCACCTACTATCCAGCTAGCTGGTATGTGTTTTGCTCTACACAAGTGCACCTACTATCCAGCTAGCTGGTATGTGTTTTGCTCTACACAAGTGCACCTACTATCCAGCTAGCTGGTATGTGTTTGCTCTACACAAGTGCACCTACTATCCAGCTAGCTGGTATGTGTTTTGCTCTACACAAGTGCACCTACTATCCAGCTAGCTGGTATGTGTTTGCTCTACACAAGTGCACCTACTATCCAGCTAGCTGGTATGTGTTTGCTCTACACAAGTGCACCTACTATCCAGCTAGCTGGTATGTGTTTGCTCTACACAAGTGCACCTACTATCCAGCTAGCTGGTATGTGTTTGCTCTACACAAGTGCACCTACTATCCAGCTAGCTGGTATGTGTTTGCTCTACACAAGTGCACCTACTATCCAGCTAGCTGGTATGTGTTTTGCTCTACACAAGTGCACCTACTATCCAGCTAGCTGGTATGTGTTTTGCTCTACACAAGTGCACCTACTATCCAGCTAGCTGGTATGTGTTTGCTCTACACAAGTGCACCTACTATCCAGCTAGCTGGTATGTGTTTGCTCTACACAAGTGCACCTACTATCCAGCTAGCTGGTATGTGTTTGCTCTACACAAGTGCACCTACTATCCAGCTAGCTGGTATGTGTTTGCTCTACACAAGTGCACCTACTATCCAGCTAGCTGGTATGTGTTTGCTCTACACAAGTGCACCTACTATCCAGCTAGCTGGTATGTGTTTGCTCTACACAAGTGCACCTACTATCCAGCTAGCTGGTATGTGTTTGCTCTACACAAGTGCACCTACTATCCAGCTAGCTGGTATGTGTTTTGCTCTACACAAGTGCACCTACTATCCAGCTAGCTGGTATGTGTTTGCTCTACACAAGTGCACCTACTATCCAGCTAGCTGGTATGTGTTTGCTCTACACAAGTGCACCTACTATCCAGCTAGCTGGTATGTGTTTGCTCTACACAAGTGCACCTACTATCCAGCTAGCTGGTATGTGTTTGCTCTACACAAGTGCACCTACTATCCAGCTAGCTGGTATGTGTTTGCTCTACACAAGTGCACCTACTATCCAGCTAGCTGGTATGTGTTTGCTCTACACAAGTGCACCTACTATCCAGCTAGCTGGTATGTGTTTGCTCTACACAAGTGCACCTACTATCCAGCTAGCTGGTATGTGTTTTGCTCTACACAAGTGCACCTACTATCCAGCTAGCTGGTATGTGTTTTGCTCTACACAAGTGCACCTACTATCCAGCTAGCTGGTATGTGTTTGCTCTACACAAGTGCACCTACTATCCAGCTAGCTGGTATGTGTTTGCTCTACACAAGTGCACCTACTATCCAGCTAGCTGGTATGTGTTTGCTCTACACAAGTGCACCTACTATCCAGCTAGCTGGTATGTGTTTTGCTCTACACAAGTGCACCTACTATCCAGCTAGCTGGTATGTGTTTGCTCTACACAAGTGCACCTACTATCCAGCTAGCTGGTATGTGTTTGCTCTACACAAGTGCACCTACTCCTTTTAGATAGGGATGAATACTAAGCAACTCTCATTTCTGGGTCTGTAAAACTTAACAAAGGCTCATGCTAGATGGCCATAGATTCTGCATTCTGTTTGGTATCTGCTCCGAATGGATCTCTAATCTCATAAGGCCAAAAAGGGCCACCAATTCTGCAAAACAATCTGCAGACCATATGAGGAACATATGAGCAGCTTTACCTTCCTGTAAGACCAAGCCACACAGATCAGAAATCCCCAATTCAACTGAGAATTTGGACTGGAATATAGTTGCTCACGTTACCCTCGTGCAACCTGACAACGGGGAAAACCTGTGATGTCCATGTGTGTCACGTGGATGGTCCTTGCATCTGCAGATCTTTGTTTCCCTTGGACTTTTGTCTTTTTTATGATCATCACATATGTTGTTACATGATGACACAGAAGGGGGTGAATGTTTTTCTATGGATACTATACATGGACAACATAATGTTCGCCCTCATTGTTCCATAACAGCTTTTCAGGCTTCTTCATGTATTTCAACCCGTCTCCCAAAATACCCTCATCCAAAACCTCACCGAATAAAAGGCTTCTTCAAACACCAACAGTGGTCCTGAAAATCCAACAATCAGTAGTGGCTGTGCCCCCAGAAGACAGAATATCACACCCTGCAAACAGGTCCCAATGATAAGTTCTGACACCCCAATCAGACCACCCGTCTTCTCACCTGGGGAGGGAACAGGAACATGTGAGAATGACATTTACAAGAACATGAATGATGTGAGGAGGAGGAGGATGACCCTGTGGCCTGGGACCTACCAGGGACTGATGCGTGAAAACTGTGGGAAGGGGGGTCATCTAGATAGGAAAGGCTTAGATTTACACAGAAGATGCTGATTGTTGGTAAGTTCAGGTTTATTACAAGAAATAAAACATAAAATAAAGGTAATGTAGATGAGGAACGCTCACCCAGAAGGCCCCCAAAGGTTATCGCAGGTGACAGGGCTGCAAAATAGATGAAAATTACAGCGGCCATGCATTGTGCATTCAGTGCAT
Source organism: Bufo bufo (assembly GCF_905171765.1). Lineage (NCBI taxonomy): Eukaryota > Metazoa > Chordata > Amphibia > Anura > Bufonidae > Bufo > Bufo bufo. Next base: position 565,164,437 of record NC_053393.1, read on the forward strand.
CGCGGAAATCACTTGCATATTTCGGATAACGCCGCTGGATATCTCGCACAAGACCTCCAAATGGTCTACCTGTCCTGTGCAGAGGATCATCTCCACCACCAACTGACACGGCTTCTTTTGTGAGAAGATCTACAATGGAGAAAGGCATGAACAGATACCAATGAGTGAGTGATGGATACGGGAGCGGTGACTGGAGTTGTGTAGACAGAGCAAAAGAGAAGACAGTGAGGACACAATCTGCCATCAACCTTTGTCTTGTGGCATAGGGACCTCTTCCAAGACCTTCTTCTCCTGGCCTTGGCGTCGTCTTAGCATTTCACGTTGAAACAAGGCTACAGAATGCAGGAGTTCTTCTCCCATCACTTCAGAAGGAGGCAGCACAATGCTACAGTCTAGAAATTCATTAATGGCATTCAGAAGATCCTGGCGGTCATCAGCAAGGTAGGCAGCCTCATGGAACGACTGAGGAGGAGACATACAGGGAGGATCAAAAAGGGGCCAGAAGGATCACAAGGAGGTTGGATGAGCAAGATCTGGGCTTGAAAATAAGGCACCAAAGAGGAGCTGAGACTCCGGGAAGAAAACACTAAGGAAAAAATATGTGAAAGGGAAAGAAAAATAGAAACTGAAAATCAGTCGAGAAGTTTCTGTCAGATCCTCCACTTCACACTCTAGTGCTTATCCAGGAAAGGATTCTAGCAGTGGCTTTTCCTCTCTCCCCATCGAGAACTTGGCCAAACTGAGCATGCTTGTGTATGGAGGAGGAGGGTCAGGAGAGTAGGATCACTTCTCAGCAATCATTACATTATCATCAGTCATTTCATTATCATACGAGGGTGAGGATGCAATGAGAGGCAACACCGTCATGAATAGGGGATAGCAACGGTTCACCTCCTTCCCCTGCCTGTACAGGTTACAGGGTGTGTCCACTATATTCTCTTGTAGAAGTAAATAGGTGATGGTCTCAGATCACCTCCTTGCCACCCTTCACAGTGACCTCTGCTCAGTTCACAGAGCATACTGACAAGACTCCAGAGAAGTAAATAGGGGATAGTCACAGCCCACCTTCTCCCCCTCCCTGTACTATGACTGCACAAATCACAATATGTGCTCACAACACTTCCCATAAATGTCAAGAGATTATGGGGGCAGCTAACTTCTTCCCCTTCTTCCCAGGTCACAAAAGCATGCTCACTACACTCTCCCAGAGAAGTCAATAGGCGATGTGAGCAGCTTACCTTCTCCTCCTCCCTGTCTAATAACTCACTGCACCTGTCACAGAGCACGTCCACAACACTCTCCCATAGAAGTGAATAGGCGATTGTGAGCAGCTTACCTTCTCCCTCCTCCCTGTCTAATAACCACTGCACCTGTCACAGTGCACGTCCACAACACTCTCCAGAGAAGTCAATAGGCGATGTGAGCAGCTTACCTCTCCTCCTCCCTGTCTAATAACCATGCACCTGTCACAGTGCACGTCCACAACACTCTCCCAAGAAGTCAATAGTCGATGTGAGCAGCTTACCTTCTCCTCTCTCCTGTCTAATAACCACTGCACCTGTCACAGAGCACGTCCACAACACTCTCCCAGAGAAGTGAATAGGCGATGTGAGCAGCTTACCTTCTCTTCCTCCCTGTCTAATAACCACTGCACCTGTCACAGTGCACGTCCACAAACACTCTCCCAGAGAAGTCAATAGGCGATGTGAGCAGCTTACCTTCTCCTCCTCCCTGTCTAAATAACCACTGCACCTGTCACAGAGCACGTCCACAACACTCTCCCAGAGAAGTGAATAGGTGATGTGAGCAGCTTACCTTCTCCTCCTCCCTGTCTAATAACCACTGCACCTCGTCACAGTGCACGTCCACAAACACTCTCCAGAGAAGTGCAATAGACGATGTGAGCAGCTTACCTTCTCCTCCTCCCTGTCTAATAATCACTGCACTGTCACAGAGCACGTCCACAACACTCTCCCATAGAAGTGAATAGGCGATGTGAGCAGCTTACCTTCTCCTCCTCCCTGTCTAATAATCACTGCACCTGTACAGAGCACGTCCACAACACTCTCCCAGAGAAGTCAATAGGCTATGTGAGCAGCTTACCTTCTCCTCCTCCCTGTCTAATAACACTGCACCTGTCACAGAGCACGTCCACAACACTCTCCCAGAGAAGTGAATAGGCGATGTGAGCAGCTTACCTTCTCCTCCTCCCTGTCTAATAACCACTGCACCTGTCACAGAGCACGTCCACAACACTCTCCCAGAGAAGTCAATAGGCGAGTGAGCAGCTTACCTCTCCTCCTCCCTGTCTAATAACCACTGCACCTGTCACAGTGCACGTCCACAACACTCTCCCATAGAAGTCAATAGTCGATGTGAGCAGCTTACCTCCTCCTCCTCCCTGTCTAATAACCACTGCACCTGTCACAGTGCACGTCCACAACACTCTCCCAGAGAAGTCAATAGGCGATGTGAGCAGCTTACCTTCTCCTCCTCCCTGTCTAATAACCACTGCACCTGTCACAGAGCACGTCTACAACACTCTCCCAGAGAAGTCAATAGGCATGTGAGCAGCTTACCTTCTCCTCCTCCCTGTCTAATAACCACTGCACCTGTCACAGTGCACGTCCACAACACTCTCCCAGGAAGTGAATAGGCGATGTGAGCAGCTACCTTCTCCTCCTCCCTGTCTAATAACCACTGCACCTGTCACAGTGCACGTCCACAACACTCTCCCATAGAAGTGAATAGGCGATGTGAGCAGCTTACCTTCTCCTCCTCCCTGTCTAATAACCACTGCACCTGTCACAGTGGACGTCCACAACACTCTCCCATAGAAGTGAATAGGCGTGTGAGCAGCTTACCTTCTCCTCCTCCCTGTCTAATAACCACTGCACCTGTCACAGAGCACGTCCACAACACTCTCCCAGAGAAGTGAATAGACGATGTGAGCAGCTTACCTTCTCCTCCTCCTGTCTAATAACCACTGCACCTGTCACAGTGCACGTCCACAACACTCTCCCAGAGAAGTCAATAGACGTGTGAGCAGCTTACCTTCTCCTCCTCCCTGTCTAATAACCACTGCACCTGTCACAGAGCACGTCCACAACACTCTCCCATAGAAGTCAATAGTCGATGTGAGCAGCTTACCTTCTCCTCCTCCCTGTCTAATAATCACTGCACCTGTCACAGAGCACGTCCACAACACTCTCCCATAGAAGTGAATAGGCGATGTGAGCAGCTTAACCTCCTCCTCCTCCCTGTCTAATAACCACTGCACCTGTCACAGTGCACGTCCACAACACTCTCCCATAGAAGTCAATAGTCGATGTGAGCAGCTTACCTTCTCCTCCTCCTGTCTAATAACCACTGCACCTGTCACAGTGCACGTCCACAACACTCTCCCAGAGAAGTGAATAGGCGATGTGAGCAGCTTACCTTCTCCTCCTCCCTGTCTAATAATCACTGCACCTGTCACAGAGCACGTCCACAACACTCTCCCATAGAAGTCAATAGTCGATGTGAGCAGCTTACCTTCTCCTCCTCCCTGTCTAATAACCACTGCACCTGTCACAGAGCACGTCCACAACACTCTCCATAGAAGTGAATAGGCGATGTGAGCAGCTTACCTTCTCCTCCTCCCTGTCTAATAATCACTGCACCTGTCACAAAGCACGTCACAACACTCTCCCATAGAAGTGAATAGGCGATGTGAGCAGCTTACCTCCTCCTCCTCCCTGTCTAATAACCACTGCACCTGTCACAGTGCACGTCCACAACACTCTCCCAGAGAAGTCAATAGGCGATGTGAGCAGCTTACCTTCTCTTCCTCCCTGTCTAATAACCACTGCACCTGTCACAGTGCACGTCCACAACACTCTCCCATAGAAGTCAATAGTCGATGTGAGCAGCTTACCTTCGTCCTCCTCCCTGTCTAATAACCACTGCACCTGTCACAGAGCACGTCCACAACACTCTCCCATAGAAGTGAATAGGCGATGTGAGCAGCTTACCTTCTCCTCCTCCCTGTCTAATAACCACTGCACCTGTCACAAAGCACGTCCACAACACTCTCCATAGAAGTGAATAGGCGATGTGAGCAGCTTACCTCCTCCTCCTCCCTGTCTAATAACCACTGCCACCTGTCACAGTGCACGTCCACAACACTCTCCCAGAGAAGTGAATAGGCGATGTGAGCAGCTTACCTCCTCCTCCTCCCTGTCTAATAACCACTGCACCTGTCACAGAGCACGTCCACACACTCTCCCATAGAAGTGAATAGGCGATGTGAGCAGCTTACCTTCTCCTCCTCCCTGTCTAATAATCACTGCACCTGTCACAAAGCACGTCCACAACACTCTCCCATAGAAGTGAATAGGCGATGTGAGCAGCTTACCTCCTCCTCCTCCCTGTCTAATACCACTGCACCTGTCACAGTGCACGTCCACAACACTCTCCCAGAGAAGTCAATAGGCGATGTGAGCAGCTTACCTTCTCTTCCTCCCTGTCTAATAACCACTGCACCTGTCACAGTGCACGTCCACAACACTCTCCCATAGAAGTCAATAGGCGATGTGAGCAGCTTACCTTCTCCTCCTCCCTGTCTAATAACCACTGCACCTGTCACAGAGCACGTCCACAACACTCTCCCATAGAAGTGAATAGGCGATGTGAGCAGCTTACCTCCTCCTCCTCCCTGTCTAATAACCACTGCACCTGTCACAAGCACGTCCACAACACTCTCCCATAGAAGTGAATAGGCGATGTGAGCAGCTTACCTCTCCTCCTCCCTGTCTAATAACCACTGCACCTGTCACAGTGCACGTCCACAACACTCTCCCATAGAAGTCAATAGGCGATGTGAGCAGCTTACCTTTCTTCCTCCCTGTCTAATAATCACTGCACCTGTCACAGTGCACGTCCACAACACTCTCCCATAGAAGTCAATAGTCGATGTGAGCAGCTTACCTCCTCCTCCTCCCTGTCTAATAACCACTGCACCTGTCACAGTGCACGTCCACAACACTCTCCCAGAGAAGTGAATAGGCGATGTGAGCAGCTTACCTTCTCCTCCTCCCTGTCTAATAATCACTGCACCTGTCACAGAGCACGTCCACAACACTCTCCCATAGAAGTCAATAGGCGATGTGAGCAGCTTACCTTCTCTTCCTCCCTGTCTAATAATCACTGCACCTGTCACAGTGCACGTCCACAACACTCTCCCATAGAAGTCAATAGTCGATGTGAGCAGCTTACCTTCTCCTCCTCCCTGTCTAATAATCACTGCACCTGTCACAGTGCACGTCCACAACACTCTCCCAGAGAAGTCAATAGGCGATGTGAGCAGCTTACCTTCTCCTCCTCCCTGTCTAATAACCACTGCACCTGTCACAGTGCACGTCCACAACACTCTCCCAGAGAAGTGAATAGGCGATGTGAGCAGCTTACCTTCTCCTCCTCCCTGTCTAATAACCACTGCACCTGTCACAGTGCACGTCCACAACACTCTCCCATAGAAGTGAATAGGCGATGTGAGCAGCTTACTTTCTCCTCTCCTGTCTAATAATCACTGCACCTGTCACAGAGCACGTCCACCACACTCTCCCAGAGAAGTGAATAGGTGATGTGAGCAGCATACTTTCTCCTCCTCCCTGTCTAATAACCACTGCACCTGTCACAGTGCACGTCCACAACACTCTCCCAGAGAAGTGAATAGGATGTGAGCAGCTTACCTTCTCCTCCTCCCTGTCTAATAACCACTGCACCTGTCACAGAGCACGTCCACAACACTCTCCCAGAGAAGTCAATAGGTCGATGTGAGCAGCTTACCTTTCTCCTCCTCCCTGTCTAATAACCACTGCACCTGTCACAGAGCACGTCCACAACACTCTCCCAGAGAAGTCATAGGTCCGATGTGAGCAGGCTTACTTCTCTTCCTCCCTGTCTAATAACCACTGCACCTGTCACAGAGCACGTCCACAACACTCTCCCAGAGAAGTGAAATAGGGGATGTGAGCAGCTTACCTTCTCCTCCTCCCTGTCTAATAACCACTGCACCTGTCACAGAGCACGTCACAACACTCTCCCAGAGAAGTCAATAGGCGATGTGAGCAGCTTACTTTCTCCTCCTCCCTGTCTAATAACCACTGCACCTGTCACAGGCACGTCCACAACACTCTCCCAGAGAAGTCAATAGTCGATGTGAGCAGCTTACCTTCTCCTCCTCCCTGTCTAATAACCACTGCACCTGTCACAGTGCACGTCCACAACACTCTCCCAGAGAAGTGAATACGATGTGAGCAGCTTACCTTCTCCTCCTCCCTGTCTAATAACCACTGCACCTGTCACAGTGCACGTCCACAACACTCTCCCAGAGAAGTCAATAGGCGATGTGAGCAGCTTACCTTCTCTTCCTCCCTGTCTAATAACCACTGCACCTGTCACAGAGCACGTCCACAACACTCTCCCAGAGAAGTGAATAGGCGATGTGAGCAGCTTACCTTCTCCTCCTCCCTGTCTAATAACCACTGCACCTGTCACAGAGCACGTCTACAACACTCTCCCAGAGAAGTCAATAGGCGATGTGAGCAGCTTACTTCTCCTCCTCCCTGTCTAATAACCACTGCACCTGTCACAGGGCACGTCCACAACACTCTCCCAGAGAAGTCAATAGTCGATGTGAGCAGCTTACCTTCTCCTCCTCCCTGTCTAATAACCACTGCACCTGTCACAGTGCACGTCCACAACACTCTCCCAGAGAAGTGAATAGACGATGTGAGCAGCTTACCTTCTCCTCCTCCCTGTCTAATAACCACTGCACCTGTCACAGTGCACGTCCACAACACTCTCCCAGAGAAGTCAATAGGCGATGTGAGCAGCTTACCTTCTCTTCCTCCCTGTCTAATAATCACTGCACCTGTCACAGTGCACGTCCACAACACTCTCCCATAGAAGTCAATAGTCGATGTGAGCAGCTTACCTCCTCCTCCCCCTGTCTAATAACCACTGCACCTGTCACAGTGCACGTCCACAACACTCTCCCAGAGAAGTGAATAGGCGATGTGAGCAGCTTACCTTCTCCTCCTCCCTGTCTAATAACTCACTGCACCTGTCACAGAGCACGTCCACAACACTCTCCCATAGAAGTCAATAGGCGATGTGAGCAGCTTTACCTTCTCCTCCTCTCCCTGTCTAATAACCACTGCACCTGTCACAGTGCACGTCCACAACACTCTCCCATAGAAGTCAATAGTCGATGTGAGCAGCTTACCTTCTCTCCTCCCTGTCTAATAACCACTGCACCTGTCACAGTGCACGTCCACAACACTCTCCCATAGAAGTCAATAGGCGATGTGAGCAGCTTACCTTCTCCTCCTCCCTGTCTAATAACCACTGCACCTGTCACAGTGCACGTCCACAACACTCTCCCAGAGAAGTGAAATAGGCGATGTGAGCAGCTTACCTTCTCCTCCTCCCTGTCTAATAACCACTGCACCTGTCACAGAGGCACGTCCACAACACTCTCCCAGAGAAGTCGAATAGCGATGTGAGCAGCTTACCTTCTCCTCCTCCCTGTCTAATAACCACTGCACCTGTCACAGTGCACGTCCACAACACTCTCCCATAGAAGTCAATAGGCGATGTGAGCAGCTTACCTTCTCTCCTCCTCCCTGTCTAATAACACTGCACCTGTCACAGTGCACGTCCACAACACTCTCCCATAGAAGTGAATAGGCGATGTGAGCAGCTTACCTTCTCCTCCTCCCTGTCTAATAACCACTGCACCTGTCACAGAGCACGTCCACAACACTCTCCAGAGAAGTGAATAGGCGATGTGAGCAGCTTACCTTCTCCTCCTCCCTGTCTAATAACCACTGCACCTGTCACAGAGCACGTCCACAACACTCTCCCAGAGAAGTGAATAGGCGATGTGAGCAGCTTACCTTCTCTCCTCCCTGTCTAATAACCACTGCACCTGTCACAGCACGTCCACAACACTCTCCCAGAGAAGTCAATAGGATGTGAGCAGCTTACCTTCTCCTCCTCCCTGTCTAATAACCACTGCACCTGTCACAGAGCACGTCCACAACACTCTCCCAGAGAAGTCAATAGGCGATGTGAGCAGCTTACCTTCTCCTCCTCCCTGTCTAATAACCACTGCACCTGTCACAGGCACGTCCACAACACTCTCCCAGAGAAGTCAATACTCGATGTGAGCAGCTTACCTTCTCCTCCTCCCTGTCTAATAACCACTGCACCTGTCACAGTGCACGTCCACAACACTCTCCCAGAAGAAGTCAATAGGCGATGTGATGCAGCTTACCTTCTCCTCCTCCCTGTCTAATAACCACTGCACCTGTCACAGAGCACGTCCACAACACTCTCCCAGAGAAGTGAATAGGCGATGTGAGCAGCTTACCTTCTCCTCCTCCCTGTCTAATAACCACTGCACCTGTCACAGAGCACGTCTACAACACTCTCCCATAGAAGTGAATAGGCGATGTGAGCAGCTTACCTTCTCCTCCTCCCTGTCTAATAACCACTTCACCTGTCACAGTGCACGTCCACAACACTCTCCCAGAGAAGTGAATAGGCGATGTGAGCAGCTTACCTTCTCTCCTCCCTGTCTAATAATCACTGCACCTGTCACAGTGCACGTCCACAACACTCTCCCAGAGAAGTCAATAGGCGATGTGAGCAGCTTACCTTCTCCTTCCTCCCTGTCTAATAATCACTGCACCTGTCACAGTGCACGTCCACAACACTCTCCCAGAGAAGTCAATAGGCGATTGTGAGCAGCTTACCTTCTCCTCCTCCCTGTCTAATAACCACTGCACCTGTCACAGAGCACGTCCACAACACTCTCCCAGAGAAGTCAATAGGCGATGTGAGCAGCTTACCTTCTCCTCCTCCCTGTCTAATAACCACTGCACCTGTCACAGTGCACGTCCACAACACTCTCCCAGAGAGTGAATAGGCGAATGTGAGCAGCTTACCTTCTCCTCCTCCCTGTCTAATAACCACTGCACCTGTCACAGTGCACGTCCACAACACCTCTCCCAGAGAAGTGAATAGGCGATGTGAGCAGCTTACTTCCTCCTCCTCCCTGTCTAATAACCACTGCACCTGTCACAGTGCACGTCCACAACCACTCTCCCAGAGAAGTCAATAGGCGATGTGAGCAGCTTACCTTCTCCTCCTCCCTGTCTAATAACCACTGCACCTGTCACAGAGCACGTCCACAACACTCTCCCAGAGAAGTCAATAGGCGATGTGGAGCAGCTTACCTTCTCCTCCTCCCTGTCTAATAACCACTGCACCTGTCACAGTGCACGTCCACAACACTCTCCCATAGAAGTCAATAGGCGATGTGAGCAGCTTACCTTCTCTTCCTCCCTGTCTAATAATCACTGCACCTGTCACAGTGCACGTCCACAACACTCTCCCATAGAAGTCAATAGGCGATGTGAGCAGCTTACCTTCTCCTCCTCCCTGTCTAATAACCACTGCACCTGTCACAGTGCACGTCCACAACACCTCTCCCAGAGAAGTCAATAGGCGATGTGAGCAGCTTACCTTCTCCTCCTCCCTGTCTAATAACCACTGCACCTGTCACAGTGCACGTCCACAACACTCTCCCAGAGAAGTGAATAGGCGATGTGAGCAGCTTACCTTCTCCTCCTCCCTGTCTAATAACCACTGCACCTGTCACAGAGCACGTCCACAACACTCTCCCAGAGAAGTGAATAGGCGATGTGAGCAGCTTACTTTCTCCTCCTCCCTGTCTAATAACCACTGCACCTGTCACAGTGCACGTCCACAACACTCTCCCAGAGAAGTGAATAGGCGATGTGAGCAGCTTACTTCTCCTCCTCCCTGTCTAATAACCACTGCACCTGTCACAGTGCACGTCCACAACACTCTCCCATAGAAGTGAATAGGCGATGTGAGCAGCTTACCTTCTCCTCCTCCCTGTCTAATAACCACTGCCACCTGTCACAGTGCACGTCCACAACACTCTCCCAGAGAAGTGAATAGGCGATGTGAGCAGCTTACTTTCTCCTCCTCCCTGTCTAATAACCACTGCACCTGTCACAGTGCACGTCCACAACACTCTCCCAGAGAAGTGAATAGGCGATGTGAGCAGCTTACCTCTCTTCCTCCCTGTCTAATAACCACTGCACCTGTCACAGGCACGTCCACAACACTCTCCCAGAGAAGTGAATAGGCGATGTGAGCAGCTTACCTTCTCCTCCTCCCTGTCTAATAACCACTGCACCTGTCACAGAGCACGTCCACAAACACTCTCCCAGAGAAGTCAATAGTCGATGTGAGCAGCTTACCTTCTCTTCCTCCCTGTCTAATAACCACTGCACCTGTCACAGAGCACGTCCACAACACTCTCCCAGAGAAGTCAATAGTCGATGTGAGCAGCTTACCTTCTCCTCCTCCCTGTCTAATAACCACTGCACCTGTCACAGAGCACGTCACAAACACTCTCCCAGAGAAGTCAATAGGTCGATGTGAGCAGCTTACCTTCTCTCCTCCCTGTCTAATAACCACTGCACCTGTCACAGAGCACGTCCACAACACTCTCCCAGAGAAGTCAATAGTCGATGTGAGCAGCTTACCTTCTCCTCCTCCCTGTCTAATAACCACTGCACCTGTCACAGTGCACGTCCACAACACTCTCCCAGAGAAGTGAATAGGCCGATTTGAGCAGCTTACCTTCTCCTCCTCCCTGTCTAATAACCACTGCACCTGTCACAGTGCACGTCCACAACACTCTCCCAGAGAAGTGAATAGACGATGTGAGCAGCTTACCTTCTCCTCCTCCCTGTCTAATAACCACTGCACCTGTCACAGAGCACGTCCACAACACTCTCCCAGAGAAGTGAATAGTCGATGTGAGCAGCTTACCTTCTCCTCCTCCCTGTCTAATAACCACTGCACCTGTCACAGTGCACGTCCACAACACTCTCCCAGAGAAGGTGAATAGACGATGTGAGCAGCTTACCTTCTCCTCCTCCCTGTCTAATAACCACTGCACCTGTCACAGAGCACGTCCACAACACTCTCCCAGAGAAGTGAATAGACGATGTGAGCAGCTTACCTTCTCCTCCTCCCTGTCTAATAACCACTGCACCTGTCACAGTGCACGTCCACAACACTCTCCCAGAGAAGTCAATAGGTGATGTGAGCAGCTTACCTTCTCCTCCTCCCTGTCTAATAATCACTGCACCTGTCACAGAGCATGTCCACAACACTCTCCCAGAGAAGTGAATAGGCGATGTGAGCAGCTTACCTTCTCCTCCTCCCTGTCTAATAACCACTGCACCTGTCACAGTGCACGTCCACAACACTCTCCCAGAGAAGTGAATAGTCGATGTGAGCAGCTTACCTTCTCCTCCTCCCTGTCTAATAACCACTGCACCTGTCACAGAGCACGTCCACAACACTCTCCCAGAGAAGTCAATAGGTGATGTGAGCAGCTTACCTTCTCCTCCTCCCTGTCTAATAACCACTGCACCTGTCACAGAGCACGTCCACAACACTCTCCCATAGAAGTCAATAGGCGATGTGAGCAGCTTACCTTCTCCTCCTCCCTGTCTAATAATCACTGCACCTGTCACAGAGCTTGTCTACAACACTCTCCCAGAGAAGTGAATAGGCGATGTGAGCAGCTTACCTTCTCCTCCTCCCTGTCTAATAATCACTGCACCTGTCACAGTGCACGTCCACAACACTCTCCCATAGAAGCACACGAGTCATTTTGTTTTCCTATTTCAATTTCATCTTATTCTATGTGAGTGAAGTGTCTAATATGTTAGAGGAATCATTCTTGGGTATAGGTGCATAAGAACATGCGTGTGTACTTCTATGTATATTTACAATGTCTGTCTGTATGTGTGAAAACATGTCTGTGTATGTAGAATAGATCATTTAGACTGTCAGCTCCTGTGGTTGAGTCTCTCTTTTGTTAATGAGTCTTTTCTGTTTGGTCATTTTCCTTCTAAGCGGTGTCCCATTATGAGGAGGACGCTATAGAGCAGCACAGATAGGACTATATCAATAAACATAGTAACATGAGGTCTACAAGAGTCACCTTGTCTGACATGAGGGTAGATATGGACCTTCCAATCTCGTGATAGTCCATATTCGATGTGCTGGGACCTAGCAGGACAAATATAAATCGGACAGGTATGGGGACTTCCAGGACTGAGTCCAGTTCCACCGCCTCCTGGAGCCTCACAAATGCCATGGTCGGTTGGTCAAGGAATTCCACACAGCCTGAGGACACATGAGAACCAAGATCAATGGACGGACAATGATCAACTAACGACAAAGCTGACATGTTCCCAGTACACACTACAATCATAAGAAACCCCATGACATCACACGCAGAGCACTGGGGAAACATCCTCAGAAGTAATGACCTCATCTGGCAGACAACTCACCAGATGTTCCCAGAGAGTGGACAGGTTGACCATCTATAGATCTCTTCTTCTAGAACCCTACCACCCCTCAACTAGTGTCGGTTCTTCCATGTAGATATCTCCAGTAAGTACTATTGGCCTTTTAGACACCGGTCTTAATATCCCTTGCGTTGGCGCATGATGCACCTAAGTTATGTAGAGGTGCTGGTCTCTGCATAACTTCTGCAATTCAACCTCCGGCCTACATCTACACCAGCTCCCTTGCTGGCATAGATTTAGATCATTTTCTACGCCTAAAACAGGTGTAGAAAATTAGAAATGAGGAGGGCTGACCAGCACGCACCCTTCATCGCCCCCCACACCACACCCCCGTTTTTAGACCTGGCGTGAGCAGGGAAAAGTCACGGATACAACCGCAAATCCAATTTGCGACCAAATCTGCATCGGATATATGTTGAAAATGGAGCATATCTAATAATAGGCTGGGATTGGGGTGAGGCATCTTCCATAGTAAATGGGCAGCTTAAACCTAACGGTCTAAGATGCAACGTGACCTCAGAGCTGTCAAGTGATCATAAAATGGAAAGTATGAAGTGTAGGCAAGGAGCCAGGGCCGAGTCCATGTCTATGTTACATAACGCTGCAGATCTACATACAAAGAACATATTGAAACTTTCAGTGTTCCTTCATGGAAGTTGAAATGGATTGTCCATGGTTAGAAAAATCTAGCGGCTTTCTCCCAGAAACAGTGCCACACTCGACCATGGGTTGAGACTGGTATTGCAGCTTGGCTCTATTGAGGTGAATGAGACTAATCTGCAATACTTCACAACACCTGTAGACACATGTGGAAATCAGCAATGTGTTTCTAATCTAAGCATCTTGCGGCCTGTCTTGAAGTACTGACAAGTCATGTGACATTCTCATACATTGGTACATTGAAACATTACCTCCCGGCATGGCCTGGGGATTCCAATGAAGATAAGAACACACACTCACCAACATAAGTTACAAAAAGAGGAGCCACCACACTCACCAACAAGCACCACGCTGGCCTCCGCATCTCAGGAATCTTCTCAAGGAGTTTCAGTTCATGTTTAGACTTTGAGCGTTGGATTGAGGGTAACGAGGGAAGAGATTCACGCTGGATAATACACAGAGAAGAATGGATTCATAGTCAACCACCATAAATGTGTGCCTCATACCTCAACATCATCTCACCTCACGATCTATGTTGATTTTGGTCTCATGGTCTGTGGGGTCTCCACCCATTAGGGGGTCAGTCAAGTTGGGTTCGCTGTTCTGAGAAATATGGTTAGTGCTGTGATGTCCAAGCAGAGAGCCAAGGCTGGCAGCGGAAATGTTCCTTGAGAATGAGTCCTTCTCATCGCTTGGATGGCTAAACATGCAATGAATGTGCATCATTTTATAGGTTCAGATGTAGAAGTGTGTGAACAAACAAAGTTTCACCTGCTCTTCATACAATACATGCATGTACAGATACAAACCTGTGCTTTAAGAGTAAAGCTCTCAGCACATTGGCTCTGTCCTCTGCCTTTATCTGGTCACTGATGATCAACTTTTCCACAACTTGATGAGCAATTCCGGGCAGTGTTCTCTGGTCCAAATCTAGAAGAACAGCACCTGGAGGGAGGGAGATGCTTCCATCACAACCTTAAGAATATGGTGACATCATACCCTTGGAATATGTCCATTAATGACTATGTATCGGTGTGAAGTTTGACACTGATCTCTCCTTCAGCCCCTGTATTCAGCCTCTCGCCCGCTCATGTTGCCTACACCTCAAAAACATCTCTAGTATCTGCCCCTTTTTCACTATGGAAACAACAAAAACTCTCATTATCGCCCTGATACATTTCCTCCTCGACTATTGTAACTCACTATTAATTGTCCTCCCCCTCACCAGACTCTCCCCTCGCTAATCTAATCTCAACGCAGCCAGAGTCACCTATCTAACCGCTACTTCGATGCCTCCGATAACCCTAACCCTAACCATGGGCCAGTCATTGAACTGATTGCCCATACAGTATAGAATCCAATTTACTGCTTGTCCTCACCCAAAAAGCTCTTCACAGTGCAGAACCCCCCTACATCTCCTTGTCATCTCTGTCTACCATCCTACCTGTGCTCTCCACAGTGCTGCACTCCTACATCTCCTCCTCATCTCTGTCTACCATCCTACCTGTACTCTCCACAGTGCTGCACCTCCTACATCTCCTCCTCATCTCTGTCTACCATCCTACCTGTACTCTCCACAGTGCTGCACCTCCTACATCTCCTCCTCATCTCTGTCTACCATCCTACCAGTGCTCTCCACAGTGCTGCACCTCCTACATCTCCTCCTCATCTCTGTCTACCATCCTACCTGTACTCTCCACAGTGCTGCACCTCCTACATCTCCTCCTCATCTCTGTCTACCATCCTACCTGTACTCTCCACAGTGCTGCACCTCCTACATCTCCTCCTCATCTCTGTCTACCATCCTACCTGTACTCTCCACAGTGCTGCACCCCCTACATCTCCTCCTCATCTCTGTCTACCATCCTACCTGTACTCTCCACAGTGCTGCACCCCCTACATCTCCTCCTCATCTCTGTCTACCATCCTACCTGTACTCTCCACAGTGCTGCACCCCCTACATCTCCTCCTCATCTCTGTCTACCATCCTACCTGTACTCTCCACAGTGCTGCACCCCCTACATCTCCTCCTCATCTCTGTCTACCATCCTACCTGTACTCTCCACAGTGCTGTACCCCCTACATCTCCTCCTCATCTCTGTCTACCATCCTACCTGTACTCTCCACAGTGCTGCACCCCCTACATCTCCTCCTCATCTCTGTCTACCATCCTACCTGTACTCTCCACAGTGCTGCACCCCCTACATCTCCTCCTCATCTCTGTCTACCATCCTACCTGTGCTCTCCACAGTGCTGCACCCCCTACATCTCCTCCTCATCTCTGTCTACCATCCTACCTGTGCTCTCCACAGTGCTGCACCTCCTACATCTCCTCCTCATCTCTGTCTACCATCCTACCTGTGCTCTCCACAGTGCTGCACCCTACATCTCCTCCTCATCTCTGTCTACCATCCTACCTGTACTCTCCACAGTGCTGCACGTCTACATCTCCTCCTCATCTCTGTCTACCATCCTACCTGTACTCTCCACAGTGCTGCACCCCCTACATCTCCTCCTCATCTCTGTCTACCATCCTACCTGTACTCTCCACAGTGCTGCACCCCCTACATCTCCTCCTCATCTCTGTCTACCATCCTACCTGTACTCTCCACAGTGCTGCACCCCCTACATCTCCTCCTCATCTCTGTCTACCATCCTACCTGTACTCTCCACAGTGCTGCACCCCTACATCTCCTCCTCATCTCTGTCTACCATCCTACCTGTACTCTCCACAGTGCTGCACCCCCTACATCTCCTCCTCATCTCTGTCTACCATCCTACCTGTACTCTCCACAGTGCTGCACCCCTACATCTCCTCCTCATCTCTGTCTACCATCTACCTGTACTCTCCACAGTGCTGCACCCCTACATCTCCTCCTCATCTCTGTCTACCATCCTACCTGTACTCTCCACAGTGCTGCACCTCCTACATCTCCTCATCTCTGTCTACCATCCTACCTGTACTCTCCACAGTGCTGCACCCCTACATCTCCTCCTCATCTCTGTCTACCATCCTACCTGTACTCTCCACAGTGCTGCACCTCCTACATCTCCTCATCTCTGTTTACCATCCTACCTGTACTCTCCACAGTACTGCACCCCCTACATCTCCTCCTCATCTCTGTCTACCATCCTACCTGTACTCTCCACAGTGCTGCACCCCCTACATCTCCTCCTCATCTCTGTCTACCATCCTACCTGTACTCTCCACAGTGCTGCACCCCCTACATCTCCTCCTCATCTCTGTCTACCATCCTACCTGTGCTCTCCACAGTGCTGCACTCCTACATCTCCTCCTCATCTCTGTCTACCATCCTACCTGTACTCTCCACAGTGCTGCACCTCCTATATCTCCTCCTCATCTCTGTCTACCATCCTACCTGTGCTCTCCACAGTGCTGCACTCCTACATCTCCTCCTCATCTCTGTCTACCATCCTACCTGTACTCTCCACAGTGCTGCACCTCCTACATCTCCTCCTCATCTCTGTCTACCATCCTATCTGTGCTCTCCACAGTGCTGCACCTCCTACATCTCCTCCTCATCTCTGTCTACCATCCTACCTGTACTCTCCACAGTGCTGCACCCCCTACATCTCCTCCTCATCCCTGTCTACCATCCTACCTGTGCTCTCCACAGTGCTGCACCTCCTACATCTCCTCCTCATCTCTGTCTACCATCCTACCTGTACTCTCCACAGTGCTGCACCCCCCTACATCTCCTCCTCATCTCTGTCTACCATCCTACCTGTACTCTCCACAGTGCTGCACCCCCTACATCTCCTCCTCATCCCTGTCTACCATCCTACCTGTGCTCTCCACAGTGCTGCACCTCCTACATCTCCTCCTCATCTCTGTCTACCATCCTACCTGTGCTCTCCACAGTGCTGCACCTCCTACATCTCCTCCTCATCTCTGTCTACCATCCTACCTGTACTCTCCACAGTGCTGCACCTCCTACATCTCCTCCTCATCTCTGTCTACCATCCTACCTGTACTCTCCACAGTGCTGCACCCCCTACATCTCTCCTCATCTCTGTCTACCATCCTACCTGTACTCTCCACAGTGCTGCACTCCTACATCTCCTCCTCACCTCTGTCTACCATCCTACCTGTACTCTCCACAGTGCTGCACCTCCTACATCTCCTCCTCATCTCTGTCTACCATTCTACCCCTGCTCTCCACAGTGCTGCACCTCCTACATCTCCTCCCCATCTCTGTCTACCATCCTACCTGTACTCTCCACAGTGCTGCACCCCTACATCTCCTCCTCATCTCTGTCAACCATCCTACCTGTACTCTCCACAGTGCTGTACCACCCTACATCTCCTCTCATCTCTGTCTACCATCCTACCTGTGCTCTCCACAGTGCTGCACCTCCTACATCTCCTCCTCATCTCTGTCTACCATCCTACCTGTACTCTCCACAGTGCTGCACCCCCTACATCTCCTCCTCATCTCTGTCTACCATCCTACCTATGCTCTCCACAGTGCTGCACCCCCCTACATCTCCTCCTCATCTCTGTCTACCATCCTACCTGTACTCTCCACAGTGCTGCACCTCCTACATCTCCTCCTCATCTCTGTCTGCCATCCCTACCTGTACTCTCCACAGTGCTGCACCCCCTACATCTCCTCCTCATCTCTGTCTACCATCCTACCTGTACTCTCCACAGTGCTGCTCCCCCTACATCTCCTCCTCATCTCTGTCTACCATCCTACCTGTGCTCTCCACAGTGCTGCACCCCTACATCTCCTCCTCATCTCTGTCTACCATCCTACCTGTACTCTCCACAGTGCTGCACCCCTACATCTCCTCCTCATCTCTGTCTACCATCCTACCTGTGTTCTCCACAGTGCTGCATCCCCTACATCTCCTCCTCATCTCTGTCTGCCATCCTACCTGTACTCTCCACAGTGCTGCACCCCCTACATCTCCTCCTCATCCCTGTCTACCATCCTACCTGTACTCTCCACAGTGCTGCACCTCCTACATCTCCTCCTCATCTCTGTCTACCATCCTACCTGTACTCTCCACAGTGCTGGACCCCCTACATCTCCTCCTCATCTCTGTCTACCATCCTACCTGTACTCTCCACAGTGCTGCACCCCCTACATCTCCTCCTCATCTCTGTCTACCATCCTACCTGTGCTCTCCACAGTGCTGCACCTCCTACATCTCCTCCTTATCTCTGTCTACCATCCTACCTGTACTCTCCACAGTGCTGCACCTCCTACATCTCCTCCTCATCTCTGTCTACCATCCTACCTGTACTCTCCACAGTGCTGCACCTCCTACATCTCCTCCTCATCTCTGTCTACCATCCTACCTGTGCTCTCCACAGTGCTGCACCCCTACATCTCCTCCTCATCTCTGTTTACCATCCTACCTGTACTCTCCACAGTGCTGCACCCCCTACATCTCCTCCCTCATCTCTGTCTACCATCCTACCTGTGCTCTCCACAGTGCTGCACCTCCTACATCTCCTCCTCATCTCTGTCTACCATCCTACCTGTACTCTCCACAGTGCTGCACCCCCTACATCTCCTCCTCATCTCTGTCTACCATCCTACCTGTACTCTCCACAGTGCTGCACCCCTACATCTCCTCCTTATCTCTGTCTACCATCCTACCTGTACTCTCCACAGTGCTGCACCTCCTACATCTCCTCCTCATCTCTGTCTACCATCCTACCTGTACTCTCCACAGTGCTGCACCCCCTACATCTCCTCCTCATCTCTGTCTACCATCCTACCTGTACTCTCCACAGTGCTGCACCCCCTACATCTCCTCCTCATCTCTGTCTACCATCCTACCTGTACTCTCCACAGTGCTGCACCCCCTACATCTCCTCCTCATCTCTGTCTACCATCCTACCTGTACTCTCCACAGTGCTGCACCCCTACATCTCCTCCTCATCTCTGTTTACCATCCTACCTGTACTCTCCACAGTGCTGCACCTCCTACATCTCCTCCCTCATCTCTGTCTACCATCCTACCTGTACTCTCCACAGTGCTGCACCTCCTACATCTCCTCCTCATCTCTGTCTACCATCCTACCTGTACTCTCCACAGTGCTGCACCCCCTACATCTCCTCCTCATCTCTGTCTACCATCCTACCTGTACTCTCCACAGTGCTGCACCCCTACTCTCCTCCTTATCTCTGTCTACCATCCTACCTGTACTCTCCACAGTGCTGCACCTCCTACATCTCCTCCTCATCTCTGTCTACCATCCTACCTGTACTCTCCACAGTGCTGCAACCCCCTACATCTCCTCCTCATCTCTGTCTACCATCCTACCTGTACTCTCCACAGTGCTGCACCCCCTACATCTCCTCCTCATCTCTGTCTACCATCCTACCTGTACTCTCCACAGTGCTGCACCCCCTACATCTCCTCCTCAACTCTGTCTACATCCTACCTGTACTCTCCACAGTGCTGCACCTCCTACATCTCCTCCTCATCTCTGTCTACCATCCTACCTGTACTCTCCACAGTGCTGCACCCCTACATCTCCTCCTCATCTCTGTCTACCATCCTACCTGTACTCTCCACAGTGCTGCACCCCCTACATCTCCTCCTCATCTCTGTCTACCATCCTACCTGTACTCTCCACAGTGCTGCACCCCCTACATCTCCTCCTCATCTCTGTCTACCATCCTACCTGTACTCTCCACAGTGCTGCACCCCCTACATCTCCTCCTCATCTCTGTCTACCATCCTACCTGTACTCTCCACAGTGCTGCACCCCCTACATCTCCACCTCATCTCTGTCTACCATCCTACCTGTACTCTCCACAGTGCTGCACCTCCTACATCTCCTCCTCATCTCTGTCTACCATCCTACCTGTACTCTCCACAGTGCTGCACCTCCTACATCTCCTCCTCATCTCTGTCTACCATCCTGCCTGTACTCTCCACAGTGCTGCACCCCCCTACATCTCCTCCTCATCTCTGTCTACCATCCTACCTGTACTCTCCACAGTGCTGCACCTCCTACATCTCCTCCTCATCTCTGTCTACCATCCTACCTGTGCTCTCCACAGTGCTGCACCCCCTACATCTCCTCCTCATCTCTGTCTACCATCCTACCTGTACTCTCCACAGTGCTGCACTCCTACATCTCCTCCTCATCTCTGTCTACCATCCTACCTGTGCTCTCCACAGTGCTGCAGCTCCTACATCTCCTCCTCATCTCTGTCTACCATCCTACCTGTACTCTCCACAGTGCTGCACCCCTACATCTCCTCCTCATCTCTGTCTACCATCCTACCTGTGCTCTCCACAGTGCTGGACCCCCTACATCTCCTCTCATCTCTGTCTACCATCCTACCTGTACTCTCCACAGTGCTGCACCCCTACATCTCCTCCTCATCCCCTGTCTACCCATCCTACCTGTACTCTCCACAGTGCTGCACCTCCTACATCTCCTCCTCATCTCTGTCTACCATCCTACCTGTGCTCCCACAGTGCTGCACTCCTACATCTCCTCCTCATCTCTGTCTACCATCCTACCTGTGCTCTCCACAGTGCTGCACCTCCTACATCTCCTCCTCAATCTCTGTCTACCATCCTACCTGTACTCTCCACAGTGCTGCACCCCTACATCTCCTCCTCATCTCTGTCTACCATCCTACCTGTGCTCTCCACAGTGCTGGACCCCCTACATCTCCTCCTCATCTCTGTCTACCATCCTACCTTTACTCTCCACAGTGCTGCACCTCCTACATCTCCTCCTCATCTCTGTCTACCATCCTACCTGTACTCTCCACAGTGCTGCACCTCCTACATCTCCTCCTCATCTCTGTCTACCATCCTACCTGTACTCTCCACAGTGCTGCACCCCCTACATCTCCTCCTCATCTCTGTCTACCATCCTACCTGTGCTCTCCACAGTGCTGCCATCCTGCATCTCCTCCTCATCTCTGTCTACCATCCTACCTGTACTCTCCACAGTGCTGCACCCCCTACATCTCCTCCTCATCTCTGTCTACCATCCTACCTGTGCTCTCCACAGTGCTGCACCTCCTACATCTCCTCCTCATCTCTGTCTACCATCCTACCCGTTCTCTCCACAGTGCTGCACCTCCTACATCTCCTCCTCATCTCTGTCTACCATCCTACCTATACTCTCCACAGTGCTGCACCTCCTTCATCTCCTCCTCATCTCTGTCTACCATCCTACCTGTACTCTCCACAGTGCTGCACCCCCTACATCTCCTCCTCATCTCTGTCTACCATCCTACCTGTACTCTCCACAGTGCTGCACCTCCTACATCTCCTCCTCATCTCTGTCTACCATCCTACCTGTACTCTCCACAGTGCATGCACCTCCTACATCTCCTCCTCATCTCTGTCTACCATCCTACCTGTACTCTCCACAGTGCTGCACCCCTACATCTCCTCCTCATCTCTGTCTACCATCCTACCTGTGCTCTCCACAGTGCTGCACCCCCTACATCTCCTCCTCATCTCTGTCTACCATCCTACCTGTGCTCTCCACAGTGCTGCACCCCCTACATCTCCTCCTTATCTCTGTCTACCATCCTACCTGTACTCTCCACAGTGCTGCACCCCCTACATCTCCTCCTCATCTCTGGCTACCATCCTACCTGTACTCTCCACAGTGCTGCACCCCCTACATCTCCTCCTTATCTCTGTCTACCATCCTACCTGTACTCTCCACAGTGCTGCACCTCCTACATCTCCTCCTCATCTCTGTCTACCATCCTACCTGTACTCTCCACAGTGCTGCACCTCCTACATCTCCTCCTCATCTCTGTCTACCATCCTACCTGTACTCTCCACAGTGCTGCACCTCCTACATCTCCTCCTCATCTCTGACTACCATCCTACCTGTACTCTCCACAGTGCTGCACCCCCTACATCTCCTCCTCATCTCTGTCTACCATCCTACCTGTGCTCTCCACAGTGCTGCACCCCTACATCTCCTCCTCATCTCTGTCTACCATCCTACCTGTACTCTCCACAGTGCTGCACCCCCTACATCTCCTCCTCATCTCTGTCTACCATCCTACCTGTACTCTCCACAGTGCTGCACCCCCTACATCTCCTCCTCATCTCTGTCTACCATCCTACCTGTACTCTCCACAGTGCTGCACCTCCTACATCTCCTCCTCATCTCTGTTTACCATCCTACCTGTACTCTCCACAGTGCTGCACCTCCTACATCTCCTCCTCATCTCTGTCTACCATCCTACCTGTACTCTCCACAGTACTGCACCTCCTACATCACCTCCTCACCTCTGTCTACCATCCTACCTGTACTCTCCACAGTGCTGCACCCCCTACATCTCCTCCTCATCTCTGTCTACCATCCTACCTGTGCTCTCCACAGTGCTGCACCTCCTACCATCTCCTCCTCATCTCTGTCTACCATCCTACCTGTACTCTCCACAGTGCTGCACCTCCTACATCTCCTCCTCATCTCTGTCTACCATCCTACCTGTACTCTCCACAGTGCTGCACCCCCTACATCTCCTCCTCATCTCTGTCTACCATCCTACCTGTGCTCTCCACAGTGCTGCACCCCCTACATCTCCTCCTCATCTCTGTCTACCATCCTACCTGTGCTCTCCACAGTGCTGCACCTCCTACATCTCCTCCTCATCTGTCTACCATCCTACCTGTACTCTCCACAGTGCTGCACCCCCTACATCTCCTCCTCATCTCTGTCTACCATCCTACCTGTGCTCTCCACAGTGCTGCACCCCCTACATCTCCTCCTCATCTCTGTCTACCATCCTACCTGTACTCTCCACAGTGCTGCACCTCCTACATCTCCTCCTCATCTCTGTCTACCATCCTATCCGTGCTCTCCACAGTGCTGCACCTCCTACATCTCCTCCTCATCTCTGTCTACCATCCTACCTGTACTCTCCACAGTGCTGCACCCCCTACATCTCCTCCTCATCCCTGTCTACCATCCTACCTGTACTCTCCACAGTGCTGCACCTCCTACATCTCCTCCTCATCTCTGTCTACCATCCTACCTGTGCTCTCTACAGTGCTGCACCCCTACATCTCCTCCTCATCTCTGTCTACCATCCTACCTGTGCTCTCCACAGTGCTGCACCTCCTACATCTCCTCCTCATCTCTGTCTACCATCCTACCTGTGCTCTCCACAGTGCTGCACCCCCTACATCTCCTCCTCATCTCTGTCTACCATCCTACCTGTACTCTCCACAGTGCTGCACCTCCTACATCTCCTCCTCATCTCTGTCTACCATCCTACCTGTACTCTACACAGTCCTGCACCCCCTACATCTCCTCCTCATCCTCTGTCTACCATCCTACCTGTACTCTCCACAGTGCTGCACCTCCTACATCTCCTCCTCATCTCTGTCTACCATCCTACCTGTACTCTCCACAGTGCTGCACCTCCTACATCTCCTCCTCATCTCTGTCTACCATCCTACCTGTACTCTCCACAGTGCTGCACCTCTACATCTCCTCCTCATCTCTGTCTACCATCCTACCTGTGCTCTCCACAGTGCTGCACCCCCTACATCTCCTCCTCATCTCTGTCTACCATCCTACCTGTACTCTCCACAGTGCTGCACCTCCTACATCTCCTCCTCATCTCTGTCTACCATCCTACTTGTACCCTCCACAGTGCTGCTTGCACCCCCTACATCTCCTCCTCATCTCTGTCTACCATCCTACCTGTGCTCTCCACAGTGCTGCACCTCCTACATCTCCTCCTCATCTCTGTCTACCATCCTACCTGTGCTCTCCACAGTGCTGCACCTCCTACATCTCCTCCTCATCTCTGTCTACCATCCTACCTGTACTCTCCACAGTGCTGCACCCCCTACATCTCCTCCTCATCACTGTCTACCATCCTACCTGTGCTCTCCACAGTGCTGCACCCCTACATCTCCTCCTCATCTCTGTCTACCATCCTACCTGTACTCTCCACAGTGCTGCACCCCCTACATCTCCTCCTCATCTCTGTCTACCATCCTACCTGTACTCTCCACAGTGCTGCACCCCTACATCTCCTCCTTATCTCTGTCTACCATCCTACCTGTGCTCTCCACAGTGCTGCACCCCCTACATCTCCTCCTCATCTCTGTCTACCATCCTACCTGTACTCTCCACAGTGCTGCACCCCTACATCTCCTCTCATTTCTGTCTACCATCCTACCTGTGCTCTCCACAGTGCTGCACCCCCTACATCTCCTCCTCATCTCTGTCTACCATCCTACCTGTACTCTCCACAGTGCTGCACCTCCTACATCTCCTCCTCATCTCTGTCTACCATCCTACCTGTACTCTCCACAATGCTGCACCCCCTACATCTCCTCCTCATCTCTGTCTACCATCCTACCTGTACTCTCCACAGTGCTGCACCTCCTACATCTCCTCATCTCTGTCTACCATCCTACCTGTACTCTCCACAGTGCTGCACCCCCTACATCTCCTCCTCATCTCTGTCTACCATCCTACCTGTGCTCTCCACAGTGCTGCACCCCCTACATCTCCTCCTCATCTCTGTCTACCATCCTACCTGTGCTCTCCACAGTGCTGCACTCCTACATCTCCTCCTCATCTCTGTCTACCATCCTACCTGTACTTTCCACAGTGCTGCACCTCCTACATCTCCTCCTCATATCTGTCTACCATCCTACCTGTACTCTCCACAGTGCTGCACCTCCTACATCTCCACCTCATCTCTGTCTACCATCCTACCTGTGCTCTCCACAGTGCTGCACCCCCTACATCTCCTCCTCATCTCTGTCTACCATCCTACCTGTGCTCTCCACAGTGCTGCACCTCCTACATCTCCTCATCTCTGTCTACCATCCTACCTGTACTCTCCACAGTGCTGCACCCCTACATCTCCTCATCTCTGTCTACCATCCTACTTGTACTCTCCACAGTGCTGCACCCCTACATATCCTCCTAATCTCTGTCTACCATCCTACCTGTGCTCTCCACAGTGCTGCACCCCCTACATCTCCTCCTCATCTCTGTTTACCATCCTACCTGTGCTCTCCACAGTGCTGCACCCCCTACATCTCCTCCTCATCTCTGTCTAACCATCCTACCTGTACTCTCCACAGTGCTGCACCTCCTACATCTCCTCATCTCTGTCTACCATCCTACCTGTGCTCTCCACAGTGCTGCACCCCCTACATCTCCTCCTCATCTCTGTCTACCATCCTAACCTGTACTCTCCACAGTGCTGCCCCCCTACATCTCCTCCTCATCTCTGTTTACCATCCTACCTGTGCTCTCCACAGTGCTGCACCTCCAACATCTCCTCCTCATCTCTGTCTACCATCCTACCAGTGCTCTCCACAGTGCTGCACCTCCTACATCTCCTCCTCATCTCTGTCTACCATCCTACCTGTGCTCTCCACAGTGCTGCACCTCCTACATCTCCTCCTCATCTCTGTCTACCATCCTACCTGTACTCTCCACAGTGCTGCACCCCTGCATATCCTCCTAATCTCTGTCTACCATCCTACCTGTGCTCTCCACAGTGCTGCACCTCCTACATCTCCTCATCTCTGTCTACCATCCTACCTGTGTTCTCCACAGTGCTGCACCTCCTACATCTCCTCCTCATCTCTGTCTACCATCCTACCTGTACTCTCCACAGTGCTGCACCCCCTACATCTCCTCCTCATCTCTGTCTACCATCCTACCTGTGCTCTCCACAGTGCTGCACCCCCTACATCTCCTCCTCATCTCTGTCTACCATCCTACCTATGATCTCCACAGTGCTTCACCCCTACATCTCCTCCTCATCTCTGTCTACCATCCTACCTGTACTCTCCACAGTGCTGCACTCCTACATCTCCTCCTCATCTCTGTCTACCATCCTACCTGTGCTCTCCACAGTGCTGCACCCCCTACATCTCCTCCTCATCTCTGTCTACCATCCTACCTGTACTCTCCACAGTGCTGCACCTCCTACATCTCCTCCTCATCTCTGTCTACCATCCTACCTGTACTCTCCACAGTGCTGCACCTCCCTACATCTCCTCCTCATCTCTGTCTACCATCCTACTTGTACTCTCCACAGTGCTGCACCCCTACATCTCCTCATCATCTCCTTCTACCATCCTACCCGTACTCTCCACAGTGCTGCACCTCCTACATCTCCTCCTCATCTCTGTCTACCATCCTACCTGTGCTCTCCACAGTGCTGCACCCCCTACATCTCCTCCTCATCTCTGTCTACCATCCTACCTGTACTCTCCACAGTGCTGCACCTCCTACATCTCCTCCTCATATCTGTCTACCATCCTACCTGTACTCTCCACAGTGCTGTACCCACTACATCTCCTCCTCATCTCTGTCTACCATCCTACCTGTACTCTCCACAGTGCTGCACCCCCTACATCTCCTCCTCATCTCTGTCTACCATCCTACCTGTGCTCTCCACAGTGCTGCACCTCCTACATCTCCTCATCATCTCCTTCTACCATCCTACCTGTACTTTCCACAGTGCTGCACCTCCTACATCTCCTCCTCATCTCTGTCTACCATCCTACCTGTACTCTCCACAGTGCTGCACCCCTACATCTCCTCCTCATCTCTGTCTACCATCCTACCTGTACTCTCCACAGTGCTGCACTCCTACATCTCCTCCTCATCTCTGTCTACCATCCTACCTGTACTCTCCACAGTGCTGCACCTCCTACATCTCCTCCTCATCTCTGTCTACCATCCTACCTGTGCTCTCCACAGTGCTGCACCCCCTACATCTCCTCCTCATCTCTGTCTACCATCCTACCTGTGCTCTCCACAGTGCTGCACCCCCTACATCTCCTCCTCATCTCTGTCTACCATCCTACCTGTGCTCTCCACAGTGCTGCACCCCCTACATCTCCTCCTCATCTCTGTCTACCATCCTACCTGTACTCTCCACAGAGCTGCACCTCCTACATCTCCTCCTCATCTCTGTCTACCATCCTACCTGTACTCTCCACAGTGCTGCACCCCCTACATCTCCTCCTCATCTCTGTCTACCATCCTACCTGTGCTCTCCACAGTGCTGCACCTCCTACATCTCCTCCTCATCTCTGTCTACCATCCTACCTGTGCTCTCCACAGTGCTGCACCTCCTACATCTCCCTCCTCATCTCTGTCTACCATCCTACCTGTACTCTCCACAGTGCTGCACTCCCTACATCTCCTCCTCATCTCTGTCTACCATCCTACCTGTACTCTCCACAGTGCTGCACTCCCTACATCTCCTCCTCATCTCTGTCTACCATCCTACCTGTACTCTCCACAGTGCTGCACCTCCTACATCTCCTCCTCATCTCTGTCTACCATCCTACCTGTACTCTCCACAGTGCTGCATCCCCTACATCTCCTCCTCATCTCTGTCTGCCATCCTACCTGTACTCTCCACAGTGCTGCACCTCCTACATCTCCTCCTCATCTCTGTCTACCATCCTACCTGTACTCTCCACAGTGCTGCATCCCCTACATCTCCTCCTCATCTCTGTCTGCCATCCTACCTGTACTCTCCACAGTGCTGCACCTCCTACATCTCCTCCTCATCTCTGTCTACCATCCTACCTGTACTCTCCACAGTGCTGCACCTCCTACATCTCCTCCTCATCTCTGTCTACCATCCTACCTGTCCTCTCCACAGTACTGCACCCCTACATCTCCTCCTCATCTCTGACTACCATCCTACCTGTACTCTCCACAGTGCTGCACCCCTACATCTCCTCCTCATCTCTGTCTACCATCCTACCTGTACTCTCCACAGTGCTGCACCCCTACATCTCCTCCTCATCTCTGTCTACCATCCTAACTGTACTCTCCACAGTGCTGCACCTCCTACATCTCCTCCTCATCTCTGTCTACCATCCTACCTGTACTCTCTCCACAGTGCTGCACCCCCTACATCTCCTCCTCATCTCTGTCTACCATCCTACCTGTACTCTCCACAGTGCTGCACTCCTACATCTCCTCCTCATCTCTGTCTACCATCCTACCTGTACTCTCCACAGTGCTGCACCTCCTACATCTCCTCCTCATCTCTGTCTACCATCCTACCTGTACTCTCCACAGTGCTGCACTCCTACATCTCCTCCCTCATCTCTGTCTACCATCCTACCTGTACTCTCCACAGTGCTGCACCCCCTACATCTCCTCCTCATCTCTGTCTACCATCCTACCTGTGCTCTCCACAGTGCTGCACCTCCTACATCTCCTCCTCATCTCTGTCTACCATCCTACCTGTACTCTCCACAGTGCTGCACCTCCTACATCTCCTCCTCATCTTTGTCTACCATCCTACCTGTACTCTCCACAGTGCTGCACCCCTACATCTCCTCCTCATCTCTGTCTACCATCCTACCTGTACTCTCCACAGTGCTGCACCCCCTACATCTCCTCCTCATCTCTGTCTACCATCCTACCTGTACTCTCCACAGTGCTGCACCCCTACATCTCCACCTCATCTCTGTCTACCATCCTACCTGTACTCTCCACAGTGCTGCACCTCCTACATCTCCTCCTCATCTCTGTCTACCATCCTACCTGTACTCTCCACAGTGCTGCACCTCCTACATCTCCTCCTCATCTCTGTCTACCATCCTACCTGTACTCTCCACAGTGCTGCACCTCCTACATCTCCTCCTCACCTCTGTCTACCATCCTACCTGTACTCTCCACAGTGCTTCACCCCTACATCTCCTCCTCATCTCTGTCTACCATCCTACCGGTGCTCTCCCCATGCTGCACCCCCTACATCTCCTCCTCATCTCTGTCTACCATCCTACCTGTGCTCTCCACAGTGCTGCACCCCCTACATCTCCTCCTCATCTCTGTCTACCCATCCTACCTGTACTCCTCCACAGTGCTGCACCCCTTACATCTCCTCATCTCTGTCTACCATCCTACTGTGCTCTCCACAGTGCTGCACCTCCTACATCTCCTCATCTCTGTCTACCATCCTACCTGTGCTCTCCACAGTGCTGCACCTCCTACATCTCCTCATCTCTGTCTACCATCCTACCTGTGCTCTCCACAGTGCTGCACCTCTTACATCTCCTCATCTCTGTCTACCATCCTACCTGTGCTCTCCACAGTGCTGCACCCCCTACATCTCCTCCTCATCTCTGTCTACCATCCTACCTGTCCTATCCACAGTACTGCACCCCCCTACATCTCCTCCTCATCTCTGACTACCATCCTACCTGTACTCTCCACAGTGCTGCACCCCTACATCTCCTCCTCATCTCTGTCTACCATCCTACCTGTACTCTCCACAGTGCTGCACCCCTACATCTCCTCCTCATCTCTGTCTACCATCCTAACTGTACTCTCCACAGTGCTGCACCCCCTACATCTCCTCCTCATCTCTGTCTACCATCCTACCTGTGCTCTCCACAGTGCTGCACCCCTACATCTCCTCCTCATCTCTGTGTACCATCCTACCTGTGCTCTCCACAGTGCTGCACTCCTACATCTCCTCCTCATCTCTGTCTACCATCCTACCTGTACTCTCCACAGTGCTGCACCCCCTACATCTCCTCCTCATCTCTGTCTACCATCCTACCTGTACTCTCCACAGTGCTGCACTCCTACATCTCCTCCTCATCTCTGTCTACCATCCTACCTGTACTCTCCACAGTGCTGCACCCTTCTACATCTCCTCCTCATCTCTGTCTACCATCCTACCTGTACTCTCCACAGTGCTGCACTCCTACATCTCCTCCCTCATCTCTGTCTACCATCCTACCTGTACTCTCCACAGTGCTGCACCCCCTACATCTCCTCCTCATCTCTGTCTACCATCCTACCTGTGCTCTCCACAGTGCTGCCCCTCCTACATCTCCTCCTCATCTCTGTCTACCATCCTACCTGTACTCTCCACAGTGCTGCACCTCCTACATCTCCTCTCATCTTTGTCTACCATCCTACCTGTACTCTCCACAGATGCTGCACCCCTACATCTCCTCCTCATCTCTGTCTACCATCCTACCTGTACTCTCCACAGTGCTGCAACCCCTACATCTCCTCCTCATCTCTGTCTACCATCCTACCTGTACTCTCCACAGTGCTGCACCCCTACATCTCCTCCTCATCTCTGTCTACCATCCTACCTGTGCTCTCCACAGTGCTGCACCCCCTACATCTCCTCCTCATCTCTGTCTACCATACTACCTGTGCTCTCCACAGTGCTGCACCCCCTACATCTCCTCCTCATCTCTGTCTACCATCCTACCTGTGCTCTCCACAGTGCTGCACCCCCTACATCTCCTCCTCATCTCTGTCTACCATCCTACCTGTACTCTCCACAGTGCAGCACCCCCCTACATCTCCACCTCATCTCTGTCTACCATCCTACCTGTACTCTCCACAGTGCTGCACCTCCTACATCTCCTCCTCATCTCTGTCTACCATCCTACCTGTACTCTCCACAGTGCTGCACCTCCTACATCTCCTCCCTCATCTCTGTCTACCATCCTCCCTGTACTCTCCACAGTGCTGCACCTCCTACATCTCCTCCTCACCTCTGTCTACCATCCTACCTGTACTCTCCACAGTGCTGCACCTCCTACATCTCCTCCTCATCTCTGTCTACCATCCTACCTGTGCTCTCCCCCGTGCTGCACCTCCTACATCTCCTCCTCATCTCTGTCTACCATCCTACCTGTGCTCTCCCCAGTGCTGCACCCCTACATCTCCTCCTCATCTCTGTCTACCATCCTACCTGTGCTCTCCACAGTGCTGCACCCCCTACATCTCCTCCTCATCTCTGTCTACCATCCTACCTGTAGCTCTCCACAGTGCTGCACCTCCTTACATCTCCTCATCTCTGTCTACCATCCTACCTGTGCTCTCCACAGTGCTGCACCTCCTACATCTCCTCATCTCTGTCTACCATCCTACCTGTGCTCTCCACAGTGCTGCACCTCCTACATCTCCTCATCTCTGTCTACCATCCTACCTGTGCTCTCCACAGTGCTGCACCTCCTACATCTCCTCCTCATCTCTGTCTACCATCCTACCTGTGCTCTCCACAGTGCTGCACCCTCCTACATCTCCTCCTCATCTCTGTCTACCATCCTACCTGTACTCTCCACAGTGCTGCACCTCCTACATCTCCTCCTAATCTCTGTCTACCATCCTACCTGTACTCTCCACAGTGCTGCACCTCCTACATCTCCACCTCATCTCTGTCTACCATCCTCACCTGTACTCTCCACAGTGCTGCACCTCCTACATCTCCTCCTCATCTCTGGCTACTACCATCCTACCTGTACTCTCCACAGTGCTGCACCCCCCCTACATCTCCTCCTCATCTCTGTCTACCATCCTGCCTGTGCTCTCCACAGTGCTGCACCCCCTACATCTCCTCCTCATCTCTGTCTACCATCCTACCTGTACTCTCCACAGTGCTGCACCCCTACATCTCCTCCTCATCTCTGTCTACCATCCTTCCTGTACTCTCACAGTGCTCCACCCCCTACATCTCCTCCTCATCTCTGTCTACCATCCTACCTGTGCTCTCCACAGTGCTGCACCCCTACATCTCCTCCTCATCTCTGTCTACCATCCTGCCTGTGCTCTCCACAGTGCTGCACCCCTACATCTCCTCCTCATCTCTGTCTACCATCCTACCTGTACTCTCCACAGTGCTGCACCTCCTACATCTCTCCTCATCTCTGTCTACCATCCTACCTGTGCTCTCCACAGTGCTGCACCCCTACATCTCCTCCTCATCTCTGTCTACCATCCTACCTGTACTCTCCACAGTGCTGCACCCCCACATCTCCTCCTCATCTCTGTCTACCATCCTACCTGTACTCTCCACAGTGCTGCACCCCCCTACATCTCCTCCTCATCTCTGTCTACCATCCTAACCTGTACTCTCCACAGGTGCTGCCACCTCCTACATCTCCTCCTCATCCTCTGTCTACCATCCTACCTGTACTCTCCACAGCTGCTGCACCCCCTACATCTCCTCCCTCATCTCTGTCTACCATCCTACCTGTACTCTCCACAGTGCTGCACCCCCTCCAATCTCCTCCTCTTCTCTGTCTACATCCTACCTGTACTCTCCACAGTGCTGCACCTCCTACATCTCCTCCTCATCTCTGTCTACCATCCTACCTGTACTCTCCACAGTGCTGCACCTCCTACATCTCCTCCTCATCTCTACCATCCTACCTGTACTCTCCACAGTGCTGCACCCCCTACCATCTCCTTCCTCATCTCTCTCTACCATCCTAACTGTCCTCTCCACAGTGCTTGCCACCCCCTACATCTCCTCCTCATCTCTGTCTACCATCCTACCTGTGCTCTCCACAGTGCCTGCACCCCTACATCTCCTCCTCATCTCTGTGTACCATCCTACCTGAGCTCTCCACAGTGCTGCACTCTACATCTCCTCCTCATCTCTGTCTACCATCCTACCTGTACTCTCCACAGTGCTGCACCCCCTACATCTCCTCCTCATCTCTGTCTACCATCCTACCTGTACTCTCCACAGTGCTGCACTCCTACATCTCCTCCTCATCTCTGTCTACCATCCTACCTGTCTCCCACAGTGCTGCACCCCCTACATCTCCTCCTCATCTCTGTCTACCATCCTACCTGTACTCTCCACAGTGCTGCACCCTACATCTCCTCCTCATCTCTGTCTACCATCCTACCTGTACTCTCCACAGTGCTGCACCCCTACATCTCCTCCTCATCTCTGTCTACCATCCTACCTGTGCTCTCCACAGTGCTGCACCCTACATCTCCTCCTCATCTCTGTCTACCATCCTACCTGTACTCTCCACAGTGCTGCACCTCCTACATCTCCTCCTCATCTCTGTCTACCATCCTACCTGTACTCTCCACAGTGCTGCACCCCTACATCTCCTCCTCATCTCTGTCTACCATCCTACCTGTGCTCTCCACAGTGCTGCACCCCTACATCTCCTCCTCATCTCTGTCTACCATCCTACCTGTACTCTCCACAGTGCTGCACCCCTACATCTCCTCCTCATCTCTGTCTACCATCCTACCTGTGCTCTCCACAGTGCTGCACCCCCTACATCTCCTCCTCATCTCTGTCTACCATACCACCTGTACTCTCCACAGTGCTGCACCCCCTACATCTCCTCCTCATCTCTGTCTACCATCCTACCTGTGCTCTCCACAGTGCTGCACCCCTACATCTCCTCCTCATCTCTGTCTACCATCCTACCTGTACTCTCCACAGTGCTGCACCCCTACATCTCCCTCATCTCTGTCTACCATCCTACCTGTACTCTCCACAGTGCTGCACCTCCTACATCTCCTCCTCATCTCTGTCTACCATCCTCCTGTACTCTCCACAGTGCTGCACCCCTACATCTCCTCCTCATCTCTGTCTACCATCCTACCTGTACTCTCCACAGTGCTGCACCCCCTACATCTCCTCCTCATCTCTGTCTCTACCTCCTACCTGTACTCTCCACAGTGCTGCACCCCTACATCTCCTCCTCATCTCTGTCTACCATCCTACCTGTACTCTCCACAGTGCTGCACCCCTACATCTCCTCCTCATCTCTGTCTACCATCCTACCTGTGCTCTCCACAGTGCTGCACCCCTACATCTCCTCCTCATCTCTGTCTACCATCCTACCTGTACTCTCCACAGTGCTGCACCCCTACATCTCCTCATCTCTGTCTACCATCCTACCTGTGCTCTCCACAGTGCTGCACCTCCTACATCTCCTCCTCATCTCTGTCTACCATCCTACCTGTGCTCTCCACAGTGCTGCACCCCTACATCTCCTCATCTCTGTCTACCATCCTACTGTACTCTCCACAGTGCTGCACCCCTACATCTCCTCCTCATCTCTGTCTACCATCCTACCTGTACTCTCCACAGTGCTGCACCCCTACATCTCCTCCTCATCTCTGTCTACCATCCTACCTGTACTCTCCACAGTGCTGCACCTCCTACATCTCCTCCTCATCTCTGTCTACCATCCTACCTGTACTCTCCACAGTGCTGCACCCCCTACATCTCCTCCTCATCTCTGTCTACCATCCTACCTGTACTCTCCACAGTGCTGCACCCCTACATCTCCTCCTCATCTCTGTCTACCATCCTACCTGTACTCTCCACAGTGCTGCACCCCTACATCTCCTCCTCATCTCTGTCTACCATCCTACCTGTACTCTCCACAGTGCTGCACCCCCTACATCTCCTCCTCATCTCTGTCTACCATCCTACCTGTACTCTCCACAGTGCTGCACCCCCTACATCTCCTCCTCATCTCTGTCTACCATCCTACCTGTACTCTCCACAGTGCTGCACCCCTACATCTCCTCCTCATCTCTGTCTACCATCCTACCTGTGCTCTCCACAGTGCTGCACCCCTACATCTCCTCCTCTCTCTGTCTACCATCCTACCTGTGCTCTCCACAGTGCTGCACCCCTACATCTCCTCCTCATCTCTGTCTACCATCCTACCTGTACTCTCCACAGTGCTGCACCCCTACATCTCCTCCTCATCTCTGTCTACCATCCTACCTGTACTCTCCACAGTGCTGCACCCCTACATCTCCTCCTCATCTCTGTCTACCATCCTACCTGTACTCTCCACAGTGCTGCACCCCTACATCTCCTCCTCATCTCTGTCTACCATCCTACCTGTACTCTCCACAGTGCTGCACCCCTACATCTCCTCCTCATCTCTGTCTACCATCCTACCTGTACTCTCCACAGTGCTGCACCTCCTACATCTCCTCCTCATCTCTGTCTACCATCCTACCTGTACTCTCCACAGTGCTGCACCCCTACATCTCCTCCTCATCTCTGTCTACCATCCTACCTGTACTCTCCACAGTGCTGCACCCCACATCTCCTCCTCATCTCTGTCTACCATCCTACCTGTACTCTCCACAGTGCTGCACCTCCTACATCTCCTCCTCATCTCTGTCTACCATCCTACCTGTACTCTCCACAGTGCTGCACCTCCTACATCTCCCCTCATCTCTACCATCCTACCTGTACTCTCCACAGTGCTGCACCTCCCTACATCCCTCCTCATCTCTGTCTACCATCCTACCTGTACTCTCCACACAGTGCTGCACCTCCTACATCTCCTCCTCATCTCTGTCTACCATCCTACCTGTACTCTCCACAGTGCTGCACCTCCTACATCTCCTCCTCATCTCTGTCTACCATCCTACCTGTACTCTCCACAGTGCTGCACCTCCTACATCTCCTCCTCATCTCTGTCTACCATCCTACCTGTAGCTCTCCACAGTGCTGCACCCCTACATCTCCTCCTCATCTCTGTCTACCATCCTACCTGTACTCTCCACAGTGCTGCACCTCCTACATCTCCTCATCTCTGTCTACCATCCTACCTGTACTCTCCACAGTGCTGCACTCCTACATCTCCTCCTCATCTCTGTCTACCATCCTACCTGTACTCTCCACAGTGCTGCACCCCTACATCTCCTCCTCATCTCTGTCTACCATCCTACCTGTACTCTCCACAGTGCTGCACCTCCTACATCTCCTCCTCATCTCTGTCTACCATCCTACCTGTACTCTCCACAGTGCTGCACCTCCTACATCTCCTCCTCATCTCTGTCTACCATCCTACCTGTACTCTCCACAGTGCTGCACCCCTACATCTCCTCCTCATCTCTGTCTACCATCCTACCTGTGCTCTCCACAGTGCTGCACCCCCTACATCTCCTCCTCATCTCTGTCTACCATCCTACCTGTACTCTCCACAGTGCTGCACCTCCTACATCTCCTCCTCATCTCTGTCTACCATCCTACCTGTACTCTCCACAGTGCTGCACCTCCTACATCTCCTCCTCATCTCTGTCTACCATCCTACCTGTACTCTCCACAGTGCTGCACCTCCTACATCTCCTCATCTCTGTCTACCATCCTACCTGTGCTCTCCACAGTGCTGCACCTCACATCTCTCCTCATCTCTGTCTACCATCCTACCGTGCTCTCCCAGTGCTGCACCCCTACATCTCCTCCTCATCTCTGTCTACCATCCTACCTGTACTCTCCACAGTGCTGCACCTCCTACATCTCCTCATCTCTGTCTACCATCCTACCTGTACTCTCCACAGTGCTGCACCTCCTACATCTCCTCCTCATCTCTGTCTACCATCCTACCTGTACTCTCCACAGTGCTGCACCCCTACATCTCCTCCTCATCTCTGTCTACCATCCTACCTGTACTCTCCACAGTGCTGCACCTCCTACATCTCCTCCTCATCTCTGTCTACCATCCTACCTGTACTCTCCACAGTGCTGCACCTCCTACATCTCCTCCTCATCTCTGTCTACCATCCTACCTGTACTCTCCACAGTGCTGCACCCCTACATCTCCTCCTCATCTCTGTCTACCATCCTACCTGTACTCTCCACAGTGCTGCACCCCCACATCTCCTCCTCATCTCTGTCTACCATCCTACCTGTACTCTCCACAGTGCTGCACCTCCTACATCTCCTCATCTCTGTCTACCATCCTACCTGTACTCTCCACAGTGCTGCACCCCCTACATCTCCTCCTCATCTCTGTCTACCATCCTACCTGTGCTCTCCACAGTGCTGCACCCCCTACATCTCCTCCTCATCTCTGTCTACCATCCTACCTGTACTCTCCACAGTGCTGCACCTCCTACATCTCCTCCTCATCTCTGTCTACCATCCTACCTGTACTCTCCACAGTGCTGCACCCCTACATCTCCTCCTCATCTCTGTCTACCATCCTACCTGTACTCTCCACAGTGCTGCACCCCCTACATCTCCTCCTCATCTCTGTCTACCATCCTACCTGTGCTCTCCACAGTGCTGCACCCCTACATCTCCTCCTCATCTCTGTCTACCATCCTACCTGTACTCTCCACAGTGCTGCACCTCCTACATCTCCTCCTCATCTCTGTCTACCATCCTACCTGTACTCTCCACAGTGCTGCACCTCCTACATCTCCTCCTCATCTCTGTCTACCATCCTACCTGTACTCTCCACAGTGCTGCACCCCTACATCTCCTCCTCATCTCTGTCTACCATCCTACCTGTTCGCCACAGTGCTGCACCCCCTACATCTCCTCCTCATCTCTGTCTACCATCCTACCTGTGCACTCCACAGTGCTGCACCCCCTACATCTCCTCCTCATCTCTGTCTACCATCCTACCTGTACTCTCCACAGTGCTGCACCCCTACATCTCCTCCTCATCTCTGTCTACCATCCTACCTGTGCTCTCCACAGTGCTGCACCCCCTACATCTCCTCATCTCTGTCTACCATCCTACCTTGCTCTCCACAGTGCTGCACCTCCCTACATCTCCTCATCTCTGTCTACCATCCTACCTGTACTCTCCACAGTGCTGCACCTCCTACATCTCCTCCTCATCTCTGTCTACCATCCTACCTGTACTCTCCACAGTGCTGCACCCCCTACATCTCCTCCTCATCTCTGTCTACCATCCTACCTGTACTCTCCACAGTGCTGCACCCCCTACATCTCCTCCTCATCTCTGTCTACCATCCTACCTGTACTCTCCACAGTGCTGCACCTCCTACATCTCCCCTCCTCCTCTGTCTACCATCCTACCTGTACTCTCCACAGTGCTGCACCTCCTACATCTCCTCCTCATCTCTGTCTACCATCCTACCTGTACTCTCCACAGTGCTGCACCCCCTACATCTCCTCCTCATCTCTGTCTACCATCCTACCTGTACTCTCCACAGTGCTGCACCCCCTACATCTCCTCCTCATCTCTGTCTACCATCCTACCTGTACTCTCCACAGTGCTGCACCCCCTACATCTCCTCCTCATCTCTGTCTACCATCCTACCTGTACTCTCCACAGTGCTGCACCTCCTACATCTCCTCCTCATCTCTGTCTACCATCCTACCTGTACTCTCCACAGTGCTGCACCCCCTACATCTCCTCCTCATCTCTGTCTACCATCCTACCTGTACTCTCCACAGTGCTGCACCCCTACATCTCCTCCTCATCTCTGTCTACCATCCTACCTGTACTCTCCACAGTGCTGCACCTCCTACATCTCCTCCTCATCTCTGTCTACCATCCTACCTGTACTCTCCACAGTGCTGCACCCCTACATCTCCTCCTCATCTCTGTCTACCATCCTACCTGTACTCTCCACAGTGCTGCACCCCTACATCTCCTCCCATCTCTGTCTACCATCCTACCTGTACTCTCCACAGTGCTGCACCTCCTACATCTCCTCCTCATCTCTGTCTACCATCCTACCTGTACTCTCCACAGTGCTGCACCTCCTACATCTCCTCCTCATCTCTGTCTACCATCCTACCTGTGCTCTCCACAGTGCTGCACCTCCTACATCTCCTCCTCATCTCTGTCTACCATCCTACCTGTACTCTCCACAGTGCTGCACCTCCTACATCTCCTCCTCATCTCTGTCTACCATCCTACCTGTACTCTCCACAGTGCTGCACCTCCACCTCCTCCTCCTCATCTCTGTCTACCATCCTACCTGTACTCTCCACAGTGCTGCACCTCCTACATCTCCTCCTCATCTCTGTCTACCATCCTACCTGTGCTCTCCACAGTGCTGCACCTCCTACATCTCCTCCTCATCTCTGTCTACCATCCTACCTGTGCTCTCCACAGTGCTGCACCTCCTACATCTCCTCCTCACTCTGTCTACCATCCTACCTGTACTCTCCACAGTGCTGCACCCCCTACATCTCCTCCTCATCTCTGTCTACCATCCTACCTGTACTCTCCACAGTGCTGCACCCCTACATCTCCTCCTCATCTCTGTCTACCATCCTACCTGTACTCTCCACAGTGCTGCACCCTCCTACATCTCTCCTCATCTCTGTCTACCATCCTACCTGTACTCTCCACAGTGCTGCACCTCCACATCTCCTCCTCATCTCTACCATCCTACCTGTGCTCTCCACAGTGCTGCACCCCCTACATCTCCTCCTCATCTCTGTCTACCATCCTACCTGTACTCTCCCACAGTGCTGCACCTCCTACATCTCCTCCTCATCTCTGTCTACCATCCTACCTGTACTCTCCACAGTGCTGCACCCCTACATCTCCTCCTCATCTCTGTCTACCATCCTACCTGTACTCTCCACAGTGCTGCACCCCCTACATCTCCTCCTCATCTCTGTCTACCATCCTACCTGTGCTCTCCACAGTGCTGCACCCCTACATCTCCTCCTCATCTCTGTCTACCATCCTACCTGTACTCTCCACAGTGTGCTGCACCCCTACATCTCCTCCTCATCTCTGTCTACCATCCTACCTGTACTCTCCACAGTGCTGCACCCCTACATCTCCTCCTCATCTCTGTCTACCATCCTACCTGTACTCTCCACAGTGCTGCACCTCCTACATCTCCTCCTCATCTCTGTCTACCATCCTACCTGTACTCTCCACAGTGCTGCACCCCTACATCTCCTCCTCATCTCTGTCTACCATCCTACCTGTGCTCTCCACAGTGCTGCACCCCTACATCTCCTCCTCATCTCTGTCTACCATCCTACCTGTACTCTCCACAGTGCTGCACCCCTACATCTCCTCCTCATCTCTGTCTACCATCCTACCTGTACTCTCCACAGTGCTGCACCACCTACTCCTCCTCCCTCTCCCCTCCTGTCTCTCATGCTCACCTCCTACATCTCCTCCTCAACTCTGTCTACCATCCTACCTGTACTCTCCACAGTGCTGCACCTCCTACATCTCCTCCTCATCTCTGTCTACCATCCTACCTGTGCTCTCCACAGTGCTGCACCCCTACATCTCCTCCTCATCTCTGTCTACCATCCTACCTGTACTCTCCACAGCTGCACCCCTACATCTCCTCCTCATCTCTGTCTACCATCCTACCTGTACTCTCCACAGTGCTGCACCTCCTACATCTCCTCCTCATCTCTGTCTACCATCCTACCTGTACTCTCCACAGTGCTGCACCCTACATCTCCTCCTCATCTCTGTCTACCATCCTACCTGTACTCTCCACAGTGCTGCACCCCTACATCTCCTCCTCAATCTCTGTCTACCATCCTACCTGTACTCTCCACAGTGCTGCACCTCCTACATCTCCTCCTCATCTCTGTCTACCATCCTACCTGTACTCTCCACAGTGCTGCACCTCCTACATCTCCTCCTCATCTCTGTCTACCATCCTACCTGTACTCTCCACAGTGCTGCACCTCCTACATCTCTCCTCATCTCTGTCTACCATCCTACCTGTACTCTCCACAGTGCTGCACCCCCTACATCTCCTCCTCATCCTGTCTACCATCCTACCTGTACTCTCCACAGTGCGCACCTCCTACATCTCCTCCTCATCTCTGTCTACCATCCTACCTGTACTCTCCACAGTGCTGCACCCCTACATCTCCTCCTCATCTCTGTCTACCATCCTACCTGTACTCTCCACAGTGCTGCACCCCCTACATCTCCTCCTCATCTCTGTCTACCATCCTACCTGTGCTCTCCACAGTGCTGCACCCCCTACATCTCCTCCTCATCTCTGTCTACCATCCTACCTGTACTCTCCACAGTGCTGCACCTCCTACATCTCCTCCTCATCTCTGTCTACCATCCTACCTGTACTCTCCACAGTGCTGCACCTCCTACATCTCCTCCTCATCTCTGTCTACCATCCTACCTGTACTCTCCACAGTGCTGCACCTCCTACATCTCCTCCTCATCTCTGTCTACCATCCTACCTTCTCTCCACAGTGCTGCACCCCCTACATCTCCTCCTCATCTCTGTCTACCATCCTACCTGTGCTCTCCACAGTGCTGCACCCCTACATCTCCCCCTCATCTCTGTCTACCATCCTACCTGTGCTCTCCACAGTGCTGCACCCCTACATCTCCTCCTCATCTCTGTCTACCATCCTACCTGTACTCTCCACAGTGCTGCACCCCTACATCTCCTCCCATCACTGTCTACCATCCTACCTGTACTCTCCACAGTGCTGCACCCCTACATCTCCTCCTCATCTCTGTCTACCATCCTACCTGTACTCTCCACAGTGCTGCACCCCCTACATCTCCTCCTCATCTCTGTCTACCATCCTACCTGTACTCTCCACAGTGCTGCACCTCCTACATCTCCTCCTCATCTCTGTCTACCATCCTACCTGTACTCTCCACAGTGCACACCTCCTACATCTCCTCCTCATCTCTGTCTACCATCCTACTGTACTCTCCACAGTGCTGCACCCCTACATCTCCTCCTCATCTCTGTCTACCATCCTACCTGTACTCTCCACAGTGCTGCACCTCCTACATCTCCTCCTCATCTCTGTCTACCATCCTACCTGTACTCCACAGTGCTGCACCCCTACATCTCCTCCTCATCTCTGTCTACCATCCTACCTGTACTCTCCACAGTGCTGCACCCCTACATCTCCTCCTCATCTCTGTCTACCATCCTACCTGTACTCTCCACAGTGCTGCACCCCCTACATCTCCTCCTCATCTCTGTCTACCATCCTACCTGTACTCTCCACAGTGCTGCACCTCCTACATCTCCTCCTCATCTCTGTCTACCATCCTACCTGTGCTCTCCACAGTGCTGCACCTCCTACATCTCCTCCTCATCTCTGTCTACCATCCTACCTGTACTCTCCACAGTGCTGCACCCCTACATCTCCTCCTCATCTCTGTCTACCATCCTACCGTGCTCTCCACAGTGCTGCACCTCCTACATCTCCTCCTCATCTCTGTCTACCATCCTACCTGTGCTCTCCACAGTGCTGCACCCCTACATCTCCTCCTCATCTCTGTCTACCATCCTACCTGTACTCTCCACAGTGCTGCACCCCTACATCTCCTCCTCATCCTCTGTCTACCATCCTACCTGTACTCTCCACAGTGCTGCACCCCTACATCTCCTCCTCATCTCTGTCTACCATCCTACCTGTGCTCTCTCACAGTGCTGCACCTCCTACATCTCCTCCTCATCTCTGTCTACCATCCTACCTGTACTCTCCACAGTGCTGCACCTCCTACATCTCCTCCTCATCTCTGTCTACCATCCTACCTGTACTCTCCACAGTGCTGCACCCCTACATCTCCTCCTCATCTCTGTCTACCATCCTACCTGTACTCTCCACAGTGCTGCACCCCTACATCTCCTCCTCATCTCTGTCTACCATCCTACTGTACTCTCCACAGTGCTGCACCCCCTACATCTCCTCCTCATCTCTGTCTACCATCCTACCTGTACTCTCCACAGTGCTGCACCCCTACATCTCCTCCTCATCTCTGTCTACCATCCTACCTGTACTCTCCACAGTGCTGCACCCCCTACACCCTCCTCATCTCTGTCTACCATCCTACCTGTACTCTCCACAGTGCTGCACCCCTACATCTCCCCTCCTCATCTGTCTACCATCCTACCTGTGCTCTCCACAGTGCTGCACCCCCTACATCTCCTCCTCATCTCTGTCTACCATCCTACCTGTACTCTCCACAGTGCTGCACCTCCTACATCTCCTCCTCATCTCTGTCTACCATCCTACCTGTGCTCTCCACAGTGCTGCACCCCTACATCTCCTCCTCATCTCTGTCTACCATCCTACCTGTACTCTCCACAGTGCTGCACCTCCTACATCTCCTCCTCATCTCTGTCTACCATCCTACCTGTACTCTCCACAGTGCTGCACCCCCTACATCTCCTCCTCATCTCTGTCTACCATCCTACCTGTGCTCTCCACAGTGCTGCACCTCCTACATCTCCTCCTCATCTCTGTCTACCATCCTACCTGTGCTCTCCACAGTGCTGCACCTCCTACATCTCCTCCTCATCTCTGTCTACCATCCTACCTTGTACTCTCCACAGTGCTGCACTCCTACATCTCCTCCTCATCTCTGTCTACCATCCTACCTGTGCTCTCCACAGTGCTGCACCCCTACATCTCCTCCTCATCTCTGTTTACCATCCTACCTGTGCTCTCCACAGTGCTGCACCTCCTACATCTCCTCCTCATCTCTGTCTACCATCCTACCTGTACTCTCCACAGTGCTGCACCCCCTACATCTCCTCCTCATCTCTGTCTACCATCCTACCTGTACTCTCCACAGTGCTGCACCCCTACATCTCCTCCTCATCTCTGTCTACCATCCTACCTGTGCTCTCCACAGTGCTGCACCTCCTACATCTCCTCCTCATCTCTGTCTACCATCCTACCTGTGCTCTCCACAGTGCTGCACCTCCTACATCTCCTCCTCATCTCTGTCTACCATCCTACCTGTACTCTCCACAGTGCTGCACCTCCTACATCTCCTCCTCATCTCTGTCTACCATCCTACCTGTTCTCTCCACAGTGCTGCAACCCCTACATATCCTCCTCATCTCTGTCTACCATCCTACCTGTGTTCTCCACAGTGCTGCACCTCCTACATCTCCTCCTCATCTCTGTCTACCATCCTACCTGTACTCTCCACAGTGCTGCACCTCCTACATCTCCTCCTCATCTCTGTCTACCATCGTACCTGTACTCTCCACAGTGCTGCACCCCCTACATCTCCTCCTCATCTCTGTCTACCATCCTACCTGTGCTCTCCACAGTGCTGCACCCCTACATCTCCTCCTCATCTCTGTCTACCATCC